>NW_016819049.1:2263863-2295180 GCF_001698545.2 Rhinopithecus bieti
GCAGCCAGCCAGTAGCACGGGCACCCCTGCCTCCTTTACTTCTCCCTGAGCAGGTTCTGTGCTAGCAAATGGTCTCTGGGCTCTCCACCCAGACCAGCCCTCCATTCGCTCTCCCACAACCCGGGATTCATAGGGCAGGGGGGCAGGGGGGCAGGGGGGCAGGGCACAGGCCTGGAGGTGAGGCTGAGGAATATGGGACGTCTCACACAGGCGCCATCGGCATGAGCTCGCACTGTGTTCTTCCATTCTTTCTCCCCTCTCCCTCCCTAAACTCAGCCTCCCTCTGTCCTCGCAGGATGGAACTCTAGCTCCCTCCTTGGCTTTGAGCTCTGCTGCCTGAGCGCGCAGCTGGAGGCAGAAACCAACACAGGGCCCTATTCACCCCTCCTACCCCCACCTCACCTACAGCACCACATAGTGTGTGCCCAGACCTCTTCCAAGATGGGGTGATGGAGGCCAACTGGTCCCCCTTCCCCTGCACCGCGGAGAGAAATGCGGTTCCCTCTGGGACTGGGGCTGAGCTCCTTCTCCCTGCTTTCAAATGCCTCCTTTGAGTGTGCTCCAGACACATGCAGGAGGGCAGGCCAGCAGAAGCCCACCTGAGGTTACCAGGAATCCTGTGTGCATAAGCTGAGAGGTTCCCGGATCTCCCCCACACCCTAATTCTACCTCCTTATACGTGCCTAGAGGGCAGAGGAAGATGGGAGCCCCAGGTGAACGTTGGGGAGGGAAGGGAAGCCCAGTGGCACCGATGGAAGATAAGATGGCCAGCTCACCCCTGGTCATGCCCTCGCCCCCTTCTCGCATGAGGAGGTCCAGCCTCGGCTCTGGCTGCCCACTCCTGAGGCAGCCCCTTCCATCCTGAGTTAGTTCTGAAGCCTCCTAGTTCAGGCCCTGGAACCTCAGCCACTACCCTTGGTTTCTGAGAGGTTTAAGACCCTGCCGCCCACCTTACCCAACCCCTCCACCTTCCCTTCTACTGGTGGGGGCCCAAGGGAATTTGTGATGCCAAAGTTCTCCGAGTTGAGGTCCACTCACCTTGCTCAGGTGCCTGCGGATATGAGGGCCCTGGGGAGGAGCTGGAGGTGAATGAGACACAGCTGCCATCCACAGATGGAGGCCAAGTCTACAGCTGAGTCTAAAATTAGGAAGCCAGCTGGGGGTTGCTGGGGTGTCACCCTTCCACTGGACCCTTGATGAAGCCTGAGGTCACTCCTTAGAACTGAATTTCCCTCGGCTGCTAGCCTGGCCCTGGGAACAGAGGTTGCCAAGGTGTAAAAGCCACCCCCGCAGGGGTATCTGGATGTCCATGAAGGCTAAATGCTCACGAGGGGCTTCATGGGAAGGATGGACAGTGACGGGAGAGGTGCTCTGGGGGAAGGGGCGAGCCCCTTCCATACCGCGCCTGCCCGCCAGCCGGTGACATCTCTCCCTTCGTCTCCCAGATTCAGAACCCGTCCTGGCTCGGCAACAATGGGGCTGCCTCACCAGTGCCGGCCTGCGTGGTCCCCTGCGACCCGGTGCCTGCCTGCATGTCCCCTCACGCCCACCCCCCTGGCTCTGGGGCCAGCAGCGTCACCGACTTCCTGAGTGTGTCTGGAGCTGGCAGTCACGTGGGCCAGACGCACATGGGCAGCCTGTTTGGAGCAGCCAGCCTCAGCCCAGGCCTCAATGGCTACGAGCTCAATGGCGAGCCGGACCGCAAGACCTCAAGCATCGCGGCCCTCCGCATGAAGGCCAAGGAGCACAGTGCGGCCATCTCCTGGGCCACATGACAGGGCACCCCTGCCCCGTCCCCACCTCGGGACACCATGGGCCACGCCCATGTTTTCCAGGCCCCCAGCCTCCCACTCGACTTTCCTCTTAGGAACCTGGCCTGGGCCAGGGGCCTGACCCTCAGCACTTTCAGCCGCCCCAAGTCTGAGGCCCCGTGGACTGCTGGGAGGGAGGGGGCAGCAGGCCCCTGGCCCCTTCCTGGCACTGAGGCCCTGACCCCTGCTCCCGGCCACAGGCAGTGGAGAAAGCCAAGTGGCCACGTTTTTCGGCTTCGCATCCATGATAACCTGAAGGCGCTTTCTCCCTCCTGCCACCTCCTCTGCCCTGCCTAGTTGACCATAAGTCAAAGTTAGATTTCCCTGCAGACCCAGCAGCCTCACCAGCCCAGTCTTGTCCATCCTTCCCCCTCCTAGTGGGGTCCCCTGGTCACCAGGCTGGTGGCTGTGTGTCTGAGGCACAGGCTGCCCTGCAGAACCGGCCTCCTACCCTCCCATCTTTCTCTCCCTGAAAGCACATGGAATCTGACCAGCTGGGGCCAAGGCAACGGCCTCCACCTTCTCCCAAACAGCAGCGAGTCTGACAGAGCCTGGCTGACTGCATCCTGGCTGTCCCCTGGGCTGGATACACCTGGAGGGAGTGGGCAGAGGACGACAGGAGCTGGAGCCGAGGACCCCTGCTGCCATCTAGCAATGCCAGTCCCCAGGGGAGACATGGGCCAGCCCCTCACTGGACACTATAGGGGAGGAGCCAGACCTGAGGGTGGCTGAGAACACGGATGCCACAAGGGCTCCCACGGTGCTAGAAGAAGGAAAGGTCCTGGGAGAGGGGGAGGCAGCCAGGTGGGGCAGGGGCCCGGGCAGTCCTCCCGCTCTCCCGCCTGCCTGGCATCCGGTACAGAGGGGAGGTCTAGGCAGCTGCACGCGCTTTGTTCGTCCATCCGGAGCGCCTCAGGCAGGGTCCCTTCAGGAGGATGCCCAAGGGCGGCGTCCCCCCCTGCCCTACCCTAGGCCCTCCCTCCTGTCAGCAACTGGTCCCCTGCGTGGGGAAAAGACTCACACTCGGAAACACAAGCTAGGGCTTGGGGGTCGGGTGGCAGAGGGTCAAGAGGCCACCAATGCAGGCTTTGCTTTAGAGGGACACGTGGCCGTGCTCGCCTCCAGGCTCTGCCACGGCCCAGACTGACTGTCGCTGGCCTGCCATATCTGTCACAGTGTCATCACTGCCCAGAGCCTTCCACGGCAGATGGGGGCTCTTTGTCCCTCCAGGCACTGGGGAGGGTGCTGCTCTTCTCCACACAGCTTTCCACACTCCGTCCTTACACTTCTTCCACAGGGACCGGGACCCTCTGCCCTCTCTCCAGCCT
This sequence comes from Rhinopithecus bieti, assembly GCF_001698545.2. Lineage (NCBI taxonomy): Eukaryota > Metazoa > Chordata > Mammalia > Primates > Cercopithecidae > Rhinopithecus > Rhinopithecus bieti. Next base: position 2,267,003 of record NW_016819049.1, read on the forward strand.
GCGGAAGGGCTCCTGGCCTGGGCTCCTCGGCGTGGCTTTGCTATTGCAGATGGGGGTGGCAGGATGCCCTCCTGAAACCAGGCTTCCCGCTCCAGGAAGCGGAGCTCCATGCCTGCCTGACCCCTGCAGCTTAGGTCTGGCCCTGAGCCCCAGCCCTCACCTCAGCTGGGAGTACACAGTAACCGTCCAGAGGCAGGCCTGTCAGACCCCAGGGGGGTCCCTCCAGCAGGCAGCCCCCCGCATTGAAGTGCTGGCCTTTTCTACCTTCTCCCTTGATTCCTGTCATGGAGTAGGGCTCAGGGTCGCCGACACAGAAAGGCCTGCTGGGTTGGGCTGAGGGTAAACTTGGTGTTGTTGAATGAGGGTCTCTGGGGTTGGGAGTGACAGTCTCCCGCCTGCCTGGTGTTCTCATCTGCTCTAGAAACCGGGCTGAGGAAGGGTCTGGCTGTGGCTTCCCTTAATAAGAGTCAGACCTCTTTGTGAACCGTAGCTCTAAAATTGAGCTTATAGAGGTGAAAGGGTCTTGGACATTGAATTAAATGTTCTTGGAGGCTTGGCTTTAAGTGTTTCAAATATTTGAGGATCTTGGAGTGACTTTTGGGAAGTTTTTTCTAGTTCTGAGGTTTGCTGAAATGACCCAGACTCCCCCAAAATCTAGCCAGGGAAAGGAAGAACTTAAGGCTGGGAACAGTTCCCCATTTCTCCCCATTTCCTTCTGAAATGTTCATGGCTGAAGAAGGATGGGGGAGGAAGGAACTTTCACCCCGGGTCTTTCTCACCCATGAGAGAATCAGGACAAAGAGGAGAAGAGTCAGGTAGCTCCAGAGTGGGCCAGGAGGGAGAGCGAGGGAATCAGGACAAAGAGGAGGACAGACAGGTAGCTCCAGACCAGGCAGGGAGGGAGAGCGAGAGCTTTAAGGGGGCTCTTCCAGAGGGGCCCCCGGCACTCAGTTCCTCCATGGGTCCGCTCTGTGGCTAGGCTAGACCCAAGTCAGGCAAATTTCAACCCAAAAGCTTGAGAAGAAAAGGCGTCTATTAGAAGGCCCTGTGGCTATGGCTGCCTGTCCCAACACACCCAGGAAGTGGCTAGGATTAAACACGCCAATGTGAAACGTTCCTGTTCATCTCATCAAAGGCAGCCACATACCCCAGGCATGTCCTCCGCGGCTTGGCCCAGCCCCTGGGGTCCACCTGACCACACTAGGTATGATAGGACCACCAAGTTGGCAGGAAGCTTAGAAACCCTCTGGTTAGTCCAGTTCCTTCACAACAGAGAAGACCCTGGCCCAGAGTGGAGAAGTGACTGCCCTGACCTGCATTTGCCCTGAGACTAAGCTGAGAGAGGAGCCTGGGATGTGCCACCCAGGGTGTGAGGGCCCTGGCGTCGGTGGCACCGGGAGTGGCCGGTGCTGCACGGAGCTCCCCAGTGCCTCATGAGCATTCACTCAGCAGCTCAGTTCTCCAGAAGAGAACCTTGGGGCCCGGTCTCTTCCCAGACAGGTGGCTAGGCCCGGCATTCTGCACTGCAGAGTAGGGGGCCACTGCCATGTCAGCTCCTAGGATGCCTGAGCAAGTCAGGGCAGCTGCCCAAGGCCGTCTGGAGCTACAGTTCATGAAGGCAGGTGGAGAGAAGCATCTATCTGCCACGTGGTTCACTGCTATGCGAATAAGCTAAGAGAGGTGAGGATTTCCTTTGGATATCTGCCTAAGATCTCAACAGAGATGGCAACTTAAAAATGAAGTCGTGGGTAGCCAGCAGATGGACGGGCAGCCTCCCCACACTGACAGCCTCCAGTCCCTGCTGGGCACAGGTCTCAGCATGGCAAGGCTCGACACTAAGGTGCTGCTACTGCCCTCCAGATGCCAGCACTACTCCTGGGGCATGGGAGCGAGGGCTCTGGGGGACACACAGAGAGGCTTGTCTCCAAGGCTGAAATAGCACTTGGAGGACATGGGCTTTTAGAACTTTCCTTGAATTCTTTTAACTATACTTGATTCTCAGCGCTCAGTACCGTGACTCCAGCTTCGGGAAGCACTGTGGCCAGGATAGCTCAAAGACACTGCGATGGGGTGGGTGCAGCAAGTATGGGGTGGGTCCCCAGCACACACGGCTATGATCACACCGGACCCAGCTCCATGCCCCATCTCCCGTCATTTCGGCTGGGCAGACAAGAGGGACGTTTCCATGAAACGTACACTTTTATGTACCCTGCTTATGCAGTCATTCCCTCCCTGGGCTAGACAGTGGGGGGCCATCTTTGAGAACCCGAAAGACACCTGGGGGTTCCTGGTCTGTTTCATGGCCCTGACTGTCAGATGCAAAGGCAAACAGGCCTAGCTGGGGGAGGATGGTTGGTAAACGGGCCCCCAGGATAATATTCTGTGACTATCCAGTTAAAAAATAAGAAGATGACAAAGACCCATCAATCCCACTTCACTTCTTTCAGGATGCTGTAGGGAGGAAAGGTGCTTCCATGACCTCACCTCAGCCTCTCCTTTCTTCCCTCTTCACTCACACACATAGAGCTAGGCCTTTATACTACTGATTTTGAAGGACAGTTTTCAATGTCTAAGCATCTGTTTGGGTGTGCAGTGGTTGAAAAAAGAGAGCTGAGTGCTAGAAGGAACATGAACCTCAACCGATACTTATTGTTCTCATTGTAAGATATTTTAACCCTGTATAAATGCAACTTTTCCTTTAGCTTAATGGCCTGGGGTGGAATATTAAAATATATATTAAAATACAGTAAAATCCAGAAAATGTAAAAAAAAAAAAAGAGGTCGGTTCCATAAAGTTTTACTGCCTATACCACCATGTAACTACATTATAGCAAAATATTAAAAGAAACGTTCTTGCCTTTTAAAGTAAGTTATTGCACTTACATCTTTTTTGGGAGAGGAGGAACACGGATGGGAAGGAGACGTAGGGACCCAGGCACAAGGCAAAATGGAGTGCAGAGGCAGCTGGGCGCTCCCAGAACACCCTTTGCTGGCCCAGCCCAAACTGTTTGGTTGTTGTTATTTGCAATAAACTCCTTCTCCTGCCTCCTCTCAACTGGAATCTGTCTGTTTTGTTCCTGACTTGTGACAGATGAAATGTGATCAGAGGGGCCTCTGAAATCTCACGTTAATTGAAGTCGGCAAAAAATACTAACAGTGCCCTTTTGAACTGCTGACACAGTACAGAAGGGATTACCAGGGCTAGATGAACAACAGGTGGCCGGCTGATGCTCCTGCACAAAGAAGGGGTGCGTGGCCTGCGAAGGTCTGGGACATACCCAGCCCCCTTGTCCCAGAGGACCTGTCTGCACTGCAGGGAAGCTAGAAGGGGGCAGGGGGTACCAGAGCCCACTTCTCAGGCAGCCCAAAGGGTTGCAGCAGCAGCTGTCTGACTCCCCTGCATCTGGGGTATGGTTGGCACAGACTGTGCAGTGAGGTCTTCACAACCAGCACTGCCAGCCTCTCGGTGCCACTGAGTACCGTTCTGTTCCCAGGGTTGCTCTGAAAGCATGAGAGGGCCACAGCCTGCTTGGCACCAGGAGCACAGGGCGGGGGACCTCCAGGAGAGGTGGGTCCCAGTTCTGGCTCTGCTACTGAGTGGCCGGGGGAACTGTCCTTCCGGGAGGTATGGTCAGACAACTTTTAAAGCAAATCTCTGAAGACAAACTATGAAGCAGAAGGAACCCAGGTTCTACTGTGAAATAGGTATCTCCTTGCCTTCCAGTATGAAGGTGACTCAGGAAGAGGCAGTCAGCCTCCAGGGGACCACTGTGTGGACAGGGAGTCATTTTTGTTGACCAAACCAGCTGACTCTCAGTTCTCACATCTGAAGGATAGAAATAAGACCTGTCCCTGCTTGGCTTACCAATGTGTGGGGAGGATTAAATGGACAATGTCCATGCATGGGCTTTGTAAGCCGACGTGGCATAGTGACATAAGGGACAATGATTACTCCCAGGGAATGACATCTCCCTCCAGCTCCCAGCGGTGAGTCTGATAAAACAACAACAACAACAAGCTCCTTTTCATCCTCTCTTTCCAACTATTTGAACATTATTCTCTTGGAACCACATCTCAGATTTGATACCTGTGCCAGTGCATTCATATTCAGTATAGACCCAACTGGGTTTTAGGTTGACCTGGACTGGGACCTTGTTTTTTTAAAAAATGACACCTGTCCTATATTAGGGCTCAGGGTCATGGCAGCACTTGGACGCTCCACACCAAATCACTGCCAAGTCACAGGGCAGGAATTGAAGCAGAGAGGGAGAAAAGCCATGTGCAAACCACATGTGAAGCCACGGGGTGCTGTCTCTACCTCACACTCCTGCTTCTTCCTGTGGGAGCTGAGCACTCCTCAAATCCCGCAGAGTCCAGATGAGTGCCACTGCTGAAGAGGAAGACTGGCCTGATGGGTGACTTAGGCATCACGGGGGACGCAGGTAGCCCACCCCTGGGACCTGTGCCTCAGTGGTCTCTGGGGAGGACAAGGACAAGGTCAGGGCCAGCAGGGCCTCCTCTGGCTGTGGACTATGACTCAGCCCTTCACTGTCTGACCACCCAGCACAGCTCATTGTTCCCCAAGCCATCTAGGCCCTTTCACCTGGCCACACCACTGGACTTGCTATCTCTTCGTAGAATGCCTCTGTCTGCTCCCTAGATCCCCTCCAATGCACCCAGCCACTCTGCAGTGTATCCTCCAAATGATAGCACCCTCTGTGAAGCTCTTTCCTAAGCCCACGCCCTCACCTCAACTTCCACCCCTAGGTCAACATCTGCCCTTCTGTGCCTCCACAAAACTGTTTGTGTCATAATACTATGACGGCACATAATACTTATAAGTTATCTATTTATACACCTGACTTCCTCACGTCCCTGAAAGGCTCTTCAAAGAGAAGACAGGTTGTGTTCACATCTGAATGTCTGAGAGAATAAGAACGTCAGGTAACTGGGTGAATGAATGGGAAGGTGAGAATAATGAGATGCTCTGTTTTGATTAAGGGTGGGAGGAGGGAGGTCAGAGGACACTCAGGGATTCGTTTTAGAGACAGCTGGAAGCTGACTCAGCCCACTAGAGATCTTCCGGGAGTGTCAGAGCCTCTGCTTGACCATGAACCCCATCCACCCCATTCCTCCAGGGTTCACGTGCATTCATGATGAGCTGTGGCCACGGCAGTAAACCTGACCTCTTTATTTAGTGTTGCTGGGGTTGGGCCAGCACCAGGCCAGCTCCCCAAGATGGCGCAAGAGGTCCTGTGTCCAAGAGTGTGCATCTGGAAGCTTCTCCACTTGTCCCTGGGCTCCAGCATCCCTGGATAATCCTCGTGCCCTTAAGCCCTCTACTCTCAACTCCAGCTTCAGCGGCTGGCTGAAGACAGCTCCGTTCCTGCCTTGGTGCCAACCCCAGCAAAAACCACTCTTGCCTTCAGCTCATCACCAATCCCATTGTCCCAAGTCTTGCTACAGGCAACAGAGCCAACCCCAGGGCTCCACAAGCTGGTTGGGCCATGTGACAGCAGAATCCTCAATCTGGCGAGCAGGGTGTGGAGTGGTGGTGGTACCTCTCCTTCCACAGGTCTAGACTTGCATGCTCAGCAGCTAAGGAACAATAGGCTCTCCACAAATAGCCAGTTCCCCAAAATAGGGCTGACTGCAAACTGTCTATGTGCACAAGTGAGAAGATGCAAGTTAGTGCCAGAAGACAATGGGGTGTGAGAGTTGAAATTTTCCCAGGAATTCTGTGTGATTCCAAACAGATTTTTTTTTTTTTTTTTTTTTTAAGCTCAACACAGACCAACAGGCTTGAGGAAGGGCAAACCTCCACAGGGAGCTTCAGTTTATGAGCATGTGTACACCATGTGTTAAGGTGTTGCCTTAACTAGTTGGGAGAAAACCCACTGTAGTGCCTGCATGAGATCTGCCTGGAACCCCAGTCAGGATGTGGTCCTTAGATGTGCAGAGGACACAGTGTTCTTGCCCTGCCTCCTGGGATTTCTCCTTTGGTTGCATCACAAGCCCCCTCTCTATCCCTTCTCTGTCCTCTACCCACTGTACCTCTGTAATTTCCAGGCTCTTCGGGAAAGGAAGGGGCTCCCTGTGGCTATGATAGTAGGGCCAAGCTACATCATGGGAAAGAATGAAAATAAATGAGTGTGCATGTGTGTGTGTGTGTGCTGAGAGGACAGGGGAAGGGATAAAAGCCTAAGGAAGGATGAAACACAAGGCAAACTATAGCTCTTCTCCAAGATAGGTATAGACAGAAAGTACTGTCCAGACAAAAGCATGGGAGAGCACTGGCCAGGAACCCACGTGGTGAAGCGAGAGACAGGAGACATGAGTTTAAGAACTGACTTTGCAACTTACCTCTGTTACCTTTGGCAAGCCACAAAAATGCTTTCATGTTCAATTTTTTCATCTGTAAAATGGGGATAACCAACTGCTTCCTGCTTATCTCATCAGGTGGTTACAAAGTCCAAAAGTTAAAATATTTGAAAATAGTGGAGAGTTGCACAATGGGGGAATCATGCACACTGGAGGCTGGGAAGGCCAAAGGGGTTGACTTCCATCCAGGTGGCTAAGGGCAGGGCGCCAAACATCAGATAACTGCTTCACAAAAGTGACACCATACTATGGAGCACTGGGAACGTCCGATATTATGTCTATCAGATTGGCGGGGGTGGGGAGGCAGTGAGGGACCTGGGGGAGAGTAGTGTATTAATCTGCTTGGGCTGCCATAACAAAATACCACACAGTGGGTGGCTAACAGACATTTATTTTCTCCTAGTTCTGGAGGCCAGAAGTCCGTGATCAAGGTGCTGGCAAATCTGGTTTCTGGCCTCTTTCTGGCTTATGTTAATAGAAGACTGCCTTCTCTCTGTGTCCTCACATAGCCCTTCCTCTGTGCACACATGTAGACAGGTCTGGTGCCCCTTCCTCTTTTAAGGACACCAGGCTTATTGGAGTAGGGTTCCACACTTATGACCTCACTTAACCTTTATTACCTCTTTAAAAGCACTATCTGCAAATGCAGTTACATTGGGGGTTAGGGCTTCAGTATATGAAGGGAGGGCACACAACAAGCAGCGTGGCTGGTATGTGTTATCGGGGTGAGGGGAAGGCACAGAAATGGACAGGGGGCTCCTTTTCCCATCCCCATATCCAAAAGGGTCTCAGCATTGCCAGCAGCCATTCTGGTTCAGCGCCCTTTCCCTTTCTACCCAGGCTACTGTGAAGTGGCTACATCTCATTCCCAGTCTCTCCCTGGTCCACTCCATCAACAACAGGGATGCCAAAACTCAGCTCTGATCCATTCTTTACCAGCACATTCACCTGAAAACCTTCACACAGCCTACAGACTGGAGTTCCAGCTCTTTCATGTAGCCCTCAAATCCTGTTCAACCTTGTTGTTTCTAATTCCCCAGTCTGGGCTCTGTGCTCCTGAAGACTTAGGACATCCTTTATATTTTCCCATCTTCTTGTTTCCTTTCACTTCCCTCAGGTCGAATTCCTGCCCCAGCGTGCATCTTTATTTGTTAAGGATTTTGCAATTATGTTCAGGAGGGTTATTGGTCAACACACCCCTGTCCACCTAATGCCCATCTTCATGCATTAACTCTTCACAGCCCCTTCAAGTGGTACCTCCTTGACCAAGGCAGTAGTAATCCTACTATCCTTCCACAGTGGAGAATGTGTGCAATTTGCCCTTTGTCATGCACTGCCTTATACAGCAGATAGGACTGCAACTGATTAATCTCCTGTGTTTATCAATTCAATGAGTTCCTTGAAGGCGGAAATGATGTCTCCTTTGCCTGTTTATCTGAAGAACCTGGCATGGCATCCCTCACATGGCCAGCATTTAATAAATGTCAGCCACCTAGTTGGCAGATCTGCATTCCATACCAAGAACGCACCAGACTGAGGCAATGGGACTGGAGGCATCCTAGATCCGGAGGCCCTAAGCAAATCCCAGGTTAAGGAAGGAAAGATATACCAGTCCAGGATAAACCAAGGAACTGAAAAAGATGATAATTTTAACCATTAGCTTTTTTTTTTTTTTTAAATCAACACTTCATACATACAGTATGTACTCTTTTGTGTCTGGTTTTTTTTTTTTTGTTTTTTTTTTTTTTTTTTTTTTTTTTTTTGCTCACCTATTTTGGAAACTCATCCATGTTGTGTCACTCAGTAGTTCAGTATTTGTATTGCTGAGTTGTATTTCATTGTATGAATATACCAGAATTTGTCTATCCATTCATCTGCTCTTGAACATTTGACTTATTTCCAGCTTTTGGCTATTCTGAATAAAGTTGGCTATGAACATTTGTGTGCAAGTTTTTGTGTGGATATGTTTTCTATTTTTTTTTTTTTTTGAGACGGGGTCTTGCTCTGTTGCCCAGGCTGGAGTGCAGTGGCGCGATCTCCACTCACTGCAAGCTCTGTCCCCCAGGTTCATGTCATTCCCCTGCCTCAGCCTCCTGAGTAGCTGGGACTACAGGTGCCCGCCACCATGCCCAGCTAAATTTTTTTGTATTTTTAGTAGAGATGGGGTTTCACCGTGTTTGCCAGGATGGTCTCGATCTCCTGACCTCATGATCCACCCGCCTCAGCCCCCTAAAGTGCTGGGATTACAGGCGTGAGCATCTGTTTCTTTAAAAACAATTCCGGTACGGAATTTTGTCAAATGCTTTTTCTATATCTAGTGAGACAATCACACAAATATTCTCTTTTACTCTATTGTGAATTACATTGATTTTCCAACATTCGACCAACTTTGTATTCTTTAATCTTGTATCAATCTGCCAACATTTTGTTAAGGATTTTGCACTTATGTTCAGGAAGGCTATTGGTCTGCAGTTTTCTTCTTGTAAGGTTTTTATCTGGCTTTGGTATCAGCGTAGTAATGGCCACTTAAAATTAATTGAAACATACTTCCTCCCTTCTATTTTCTGAAAAGGGTTTGAATAGATTGGTATTATTTCTTCCTTAACTGTTTGATAGAATTAGCCAGTAAAACTATATGGACCTAGGTATTTCTTTGCAAAACATTTTAAATTACAGATTTCTTTAACAGATACAAGGGTATTCAGATTTTCCATTTCTTCTTCAGGCAGTTTTGTCAATTTGTGTCTTTCATGGATTGTGTTCATTTCATGTAAGTTACAGAAATTATTGTTATAAAGTTCATATTTCTTCATCTGTTTGGGCTGCTACAGCTAAATATGTTAGACTGGTAATTTATAAACAATAGAAACTTATTGCTCACAGTTCTGGAGGCTGGAAAATCCAAGATCTAGGTTTTGGCAGATTTGGTGTCTGGGTAAGGCCCATTCCTTATAGATGGCACCTTCTTTTTTTTTTTTTTTTTTTTTTTTTTTTTTTTTCCTTGAGACGGAGTCTCGCTCTGTCACCCAGGCTGGAGTGCTGTGGCCGGATCTCAGCTCACTGCAAGCTCCGCCTCCCGGGTTCACGCCATTCTCCTGTCTCAGCCTCCCGGGTAGCTGGGACTACAGGCGCCGCCACCTCGCCCGGCTAGTTTTTTGTATTTTTTAGTAGAGACGGGGTTTCACCATGTTAGCCAGGATGGTCTCGATCTCCTGACCTCGTGATCCGCCCGTCTCGGCCTCCCAAAGTGCTGGGATTACAGGCTTGAGCCACCGCGCCCGGCCAGATGGCACCTTCTAAGTGTCCTCATGTGGTAGAAGGCACAAACGTGCTCTCTCTCAGGTCTCTTTTATAATGACACTAATCACATTCATGAGAGCTCTGCTCATGAGCTAATTACCTGCTAGATGCCACACCTGCCAACACCAGTGCAACGGGGATTAAGCTTCAACACATACATTTGGAGGGGAGTGGGTGCAGGGAGGCACACAAAAATTCAGATCATAGCAACGTATTATCCTTCTAATGTTTAGAATCTGTTCCAATGTTCCCCTCTGATTCTTGATACTGTCAATTTGTATCTTAGTTCTTTTTTTTTTCCCTTTAGCAGTCTTGAGCAGTTATTAATCTTTTTCAAATAACCAGTTTTTGGTTTTTTCCATTGTTTTCCATTTTCTACTCCATTGATTTCTGTTCTTATTTTTATTCTTTCTACTTACTTTGAGTTTATTTTGCTATTTTTCCTAGTTTCTTACTGCAGACTTTTCTTTTTTTCTAATTTAAACTCTTCAAGCTATAAATCTCTAAGTACCCTACACATTTTGATACACTGTTTTCATTTTTACTCAAAATATTTTCTAATTTCCTTTGTGTCTTTATTTATCCATGTATTATTTAGAAATGTTATTTAATTCCCAACTACTGGGGATATTCTCAGATATCTGTTATTGATTTCAAATTTAACTTCACTGTGGTCAGATAACTTTTTAATGTTTTCAATTCCTCTAAAATTACTGAGACTTATTTTTGTGTAACGCATTTGAGGTAAATGTTGCATGTGCACTTAAGAAGAATGTGTATTCAGCTACAGCAGATGAAGTGTTCTATAACTGTCAATTAAGCCAAGGTTGTTGACAGTGTTATTCAGGTCATCTACATTTTTCTATCAACTTGTTATATCACTTACTAAGAGAGGAGCGTTGAAACATCTATATATAATTGTGGGTTTTCTATTTCTCTTTCAGTGTTAGTTTTTGCTTTATGTATTTCGAGGCATTGTTATTTAATGCACACACATTTTAGGATTATCTTGTTCTGTCTTCTTGATGACTGGGCCTCTTTATCATTATGAAATGTTCCTCTTGCTCCCTGATGATACACTCTCACTTTCTCATGACTATTATTTGTATAGTATATCTTTTCTACTCTTTTACTTTTTAAACTTAACTTTTATAGGGGTTTTCCTTGTAGACAGCATGTAATTGCACTTGCTGCTTAATTCAGCCTGATAATCTCCGCCCTTTAATTATAGTGTTTAGATCATTTACATTTAATGTAATTGGTGACATGTTTGGGTTTAACCCTATCTTGCTCTTTGTTTCCATTTGTCCCTTTTGTCCTTTGTTTACTTTTCTTTTCCTGCTTTTTGATTGAGTATACTTTTGATATTCCATTTCCAGTATTGCCTTATTAGCCTTGCCTCTTTTAAAAGTGATTTTTAGTGGTTGCCCTAGAGTTTACAGCATGCACTTCTAATTTATCACAGGTATCTTACAGACACCTTCCTGGTTTTCTTCCTAATTCACTGACAACTACGTCGTCTCCTTTGCTGGTTCTTCCTTTTATTCTCTACCTGTAAATGTTAGAGTGGGCCTAGTACTTGGGCCCCTATCCTTGTCACCTCTCTAGCTACACTAATTCTCTGGGTAATCTTATTGAGTCCTAGGGTTTTAAATCCCATCTTTATTTTCAGTCATAACTTTTCCTCTGAACTCTAGATAACCAACTGTTTAAATGACACTATACCTTAGATGTCCAATAGACATCTTAAACTTAACATGTTCAAAGTAGAGCTCTTGATTTTTCTCTCTCAACATTTCCTTGCCCTCACCCTGCTCAGTCTGACATATTTCAGCTCACGGTATCATGCAGTTACTCAGTATAAAAACCTTGGAGTTACCTGTAAATCCTCTTTTGTTTTCATCTCTTACATTCAATTCATCAGTACATCCAATAAACTCTACTTCCAGTATAACTTCTCACCACCTCTGCTGCTACCATCCTAGTTTAGGTCACCATTTCTTACTTCGGGTCCCTAGAATAGTGTCCTAGCTGAATTCCTTTCTACTACTCTTGCTCCTTACAGCCTATTGTCCACGCAGTAGCAGGGATAACCTTTTTAAAAATGCCATTCAGATATGTCACTCTCTTGCTTAAAACTATCCAGTGTCTTCCCATCCTTACTCATAGTAAGACTCTAGAATCCTTTTGGCCCATATGATCCTAACACAATTTGGCACTGGTCTACCTTTCTGGCATCATCATCTATCATGCTCTCCATACTCAATACGCTTCAGATATTATTCTTACTGTTCTTAAAATAAGCTGAGCTTGTTCCTGCCTGAGGGCCTTTATACCAGCTCTTCCCTCTGCCTGGTGTGCTCGTGGTTCACTCCTCAACATTTACATTTGTGTTTAAATATCACCTCTGATCAACCTACCTAAAATGTCTCCAAGTCATTAGCCACATGTAACACTCTGCTTTATTTTCTTTACAGCATTTATTGACATTTGAAATTATATTCAGTTACTTGTTTTGGTTATCTTCCTCATTAGAATGTAAGTTTGATGAAAGTAGGTACATTGTTTTGTTCCATGCCATATCCTCACACCAAAAACAGTATCTGGCACACAATAACTGCTCAATAAGTATTTGTTGACTGAAGGAAACCATCACATTGGGTTTTTTACTTTTTAAGGGAATATAATCTTTTAAAGACAATAGACTTAAAAACATGAGTGAAAATTTACCTTCTCTTGGTTCTTTCTCTGAAAGTAAAGTAAATTTTGGTGTCAGATACAATTCTCTTCAGTAATAGCCCTCAGGTTCAGATTGTGGGCATGAAAAGATTTCTTTACTGAGTGATTTAACCAAAGTAATCTGTACTGAGACGTAGATAATAGTCACAGCCCAAGGCGAGAAACAATGTTGTGTCCTGCTTATAGTCTCACAGGATACTTTTGGTGTGTTGTTAAGGCCTAAAGGAACCAAAAATCATTCCTTAGGAAGTTCTCCCTCCAAATATTTCCTAAACCCCAGACTTCCACACAGCACTGCAGTGGACTTCCAAATGTTTCCTTTCTATCCCAACCTCATCCAAAGTCATCCTCTCCATTGAGATGGTACAGATGACATGAGAGTTGAAAGAGCATCAATCTCTTATTAAAGGATATTCATCATTGTGACTTCCAAAGAAGGGCCAGGGTACAACTGGCAACTGAAAGGTGCTATGAGAGAGAGAGAGGAAAAAAAAAAAAAATCCTTGAATCCTCCATGCTTTGGACAGGATGGAGTTAATGGAACCCTCATTTGGCCAAGTTGTAAGATATCAAACCAACTGGTGACAAAAAGGCTGTTAGGAAAAAAATTATTGAAACTATATCTGGAAAAGAGGACAAGGTATATTGGTGCAGGGTAGACAGAAGACAGGAGATCAAGGTGAGCCCCCAAGGATCTACTAGAGAAAGACTATTGGAAATCCTATAGGAGCTGCTGCCACCAATGTACAATTTTAGTTAATTACCTCAATTGTGGCTGTTATCCCCTTAATGAGAAACATAACTTTACTTCTAAGCAGGCAGTGATGCTGGCAGAAAGTTGAAACCTGAAAATCAGCAGATACAGGGCTGCATACAGCCCTTTCTATTGAAATTAAGCCACACAGAAAACACAGGGAGAGGACTCCAAATAGCTTCAGACAGCAGCCAGCCAGGCAGGGCCCTCACCAGGCACCGGATGGACGCTCTCCGGACTCCTCAAAAGAGGCCCAAATCACAAGTGCTCATTTCAATAACGTAAGAAAATAAACATGGGGCTTATTGATAGCACAGGAAAGGGACTGGGGCAAAAGAACTGCTCATTTGGTAATCCACCCTGACGGGGCCAGATAGGATCCAGACCCCCAGGCTCTCTGGTAACAGGGTAAGCAGAAATAGGGGCCGGAAGAGGGCTGGCTGGCAGCATCACCAGGTACAATCTGGTAAACGATCCAGTTAATAAAAGGGGAAGAGATCTGATACATCGTTCCATCTCACCAACTCAGGCATAAGTGCTCTTGCTATCTCCAATTTCTGGCTGAGGAAAGAAACTAAGGCATGGTCAAGGGAAGACACTGTGAGAAAAGGACATTTTAAAGCTTCTTGCATCCTCCATACATTGGAGAAGATGGGGTTAATGGAATCCTCATTTATAGCTGGGACTAAAACATACATGCTTAAGAGTCCTGGGCCACTGATGGACTCATACCATCTTACCAAGCTCAAGAACTCCCACTAGAACTGGAGCTCAAGAACAGGGTAGGGACACTGTCTTAGCTCTAATTCCTGTATCTCCTGGGCCTACCACACTGTCTGGCAAAGACTACATTTTCTTTTTTTGAGATGGAGTCTTGCTCTGTTGCCCAGGCTGGAGTGCAGTGGTGCGATCTTGGCTCCCTGTAAGCTCTGCCTCCCGGGTTCACGCCATTCTCCTGCCTCAGCCTCCTGAGTAGCTGGGACTACAGGAGCACACCACTATGCCCGGCTAGTTTTTTGTATTTTTAGTAGAGATGGGGTTTCACTGTGTTAGCCAGGAGGGTCTCAATCTCCTGGCCTCATGATCCGCCCACCTCGGCCTCCCAAAGTGCTGGGATTACAGATGTGAGTCACCATGCCTGGCCAAAGACTACATTTTCGTGAGAAAATGAATAGTAGGAATAATAGAATGACTGAATAAATGTTCTCTTCCCTCAACTGGATTAGTAACTAGTTGGTTGTTCTTCAGCTGTGCTCACCAGAAAACCAAATGTTCCTTGAGTTGATGCTTGGGTATAGTAGCCAATGGTATGTTTGCAGCTATAAGTAAAAGTCCAAATAAATATATTCTAAAGGGAAGGTTCTATATGGTGGCAAGGCCTGACTGGTGGCTTTGGTCTAAGACATATGGATCCCTGCTTTGTCAGCCGCTCCCACCCCGCCTGCAGTTCCTGAGAGGTTGTAGACAAGATGGGGCTTTGCTGAGGAAGCCTCTAGCAGACATAGCTGCCTGGTCCCTCTTGAGAACTACCTCGTCTTCTGTCTGATAGTTCTGTGCCTTTCAGGGAGAGTGGGAAGAGACGCAGCCAGTGGTCCAACCAATGGAGAGCAGAAGAAAGGAAAAAGCGCTATCCTGGGCCAGGCATGGTGGTTCACACCTGTAATCCCAACACTTTGGGATGCTGAGGCAGGAGGATCACTTGAGCCCAGGAGTTAGAGACCAGCCTAAGCAACATAGTGAGGCCCTGTCTCTACAGAAAAAATAAGCTAGGTATGGTGGTGCATGCTTTTAGTTTCAGATACTTGGAAGGCTGAGATGGGAAGATTGCTTGAGCCCAGGAGTTTGAGGCTGCAGCAAGCCATGATCACAGCTCTGCACTCCAGCCGATGGGACAGAGTGAGACTCTGTTTAAAAAAAAAAAAGCTCTACCCTAAAATGGTTGCAAATGTGAAGAAACAAAATGCCAGATACAGATGCTGGTGACTCAACTATTTCTTGAAAAGGAAAGAGGCCTGGAAACTTAGGAGAGGGAGCCAAACTTTCTCTGATTATCTTCCCACTGTTGCCAGCAATGGTGAGCCAGAGATTGAAAGAATGACACGAGGTTGCCTGTACAGACCCACACACCCTCCCAGGAAATGTGGGGAAGCTGGGGATCCCTAACAGTCCATTTAATGGAGGTGCAAGAGAGGCTGTGGCTTGAGCTTACAATGCCCTCACCCAGTCTTCAAATGAACTCACAGCTCCTACCCTAAAATGAGGGGGAAACATTAAAATTTAGAGTGGGTCTTGCCTGCCTGACTTTCCTCTGCCAAGATAAGCTCAATAAGGCCTGTTCACAGATGATGCATGGCTGGCATAAAGGGACCAAATGCTGCCCTTGATTCTACTCAGAAGTAGAAAGTGGGTGAGTACCAAACACACGCCGAGGATAGGAGCTCCAGGGCTTGGACAGAGCTCAGGGGTGAAATGAGTAGGGGCAGGCCCCACAGGTTTCATATGCCTCCAGGCCCTGCAGTGGAAAGCTCAAGTTGCTTTCAAAGTCTCTCTGGATGGAAGCTGCTGCCAATATGGTTAACACTCCTGCCAGAACTGCTCCTCAGGAAGTGGCTGGAAGAGGTATGGGGCCAGTTTAGCATTCTCTACTCTGCCTCTCCGTGCCAGGGCTGCTTGGGGAACAGCCCATTGTGGCTTCTCTTGCTTCAGTGGAAGAGTACCTGAGCCAAGAGAAATGGAAAAAGCAGCATACCCCCAAAGGAGCTACAAAGCAAAGGAAACACAGCAGGCTCAGGATGGGTGGCTGATGGGAAGTCTCCAATACCCAAAGCCTTTACCCTATCAGCTGGGTCCTCACAGGCTCTCACTGCAGAGCTTGAAGAGCCTTCCCAGAATCCCACCACTTCCCAAACCCAGTCTCTGCTCCATCTACTTTCTGATTACTATCTTGGCTGAAAACCATCAAAGGTTCTTGGATTTTAACCCCAAATCAACTTCAGAACCTGTGGATAGAAACGTGCTCTCTTTCAGTGATAAAGATGCTCTAGTTTCCTCCTGGCATGGTGCCTGTCAGAGGCTATCATCCGAGAAGGAAGCTGGGATCACAGGGTTCTTAGCTACACCTGCGGCCAATGAGAGCCAAGACAGAGTTTGTCTCTTGCAGCTCCCAGTCTGCGTTAGCACAGACCACCATGATGGTCACCTTTTTCCAAAGGCAGCAGAGAAACCAGCACTTAAAAACCATGAGTTCAAAGCCCAGCTGGAAGTAGATGAGGCTGTGGCACAGAAACCAGGGTGGTTAGAACTTTGAACTCGATGACACTGAGTAAAGAAAGGATACAGCAGCTGAGCGTGGGGGTTCATGCCTGTAATCCCAGCACTTTGGGAGGCCAAGGTATGTGGAGCACCTGAGGTCAGGAGTTTGAGACCAGCCTGGCCAACACGGTGAAACCCTGCCGCTACTAAAAACACAAACAAATTAGCCATACGTGGTGGCAGGCGCCTGTAGTCCCAGCTACTTGGGAGGCTGAGGCAGGAGAATCGCTGGAACCTGGGAGGCGGAGGATGCAGTGAGCCGGAATCACGCTATTGCACTCCAGCCTGGGAGACAAGAGCGAGACTCTGTCTCAAAAAAAAAAAAAAAAAAAAAAAAAAAAAAAAGAAAAAAGATACAGCAGAGCATCACTGGCAGGAAAGAACACAAGATTCTGACAACTAAAGTTGCTGTTTTCCTCTTTAATTCTTCCAGAAAAAGAGGTTTATACCTAAATGTGTGAGGGTTGGTAAAATACATGAGACAAACATTTTAACAACTATGTAATGTTAATCAGCAAAATAAAAAAGTATTTCCAGCCCCGGCATTCCAAGCAGGCCCAGCCCAGTTAGGTCCCTGGGGGCAAAGCCAGTGGCTCAGTGTGTACTTGGGCCAGGGCCAGTTCAAGTTCGTCTTCTCTATAGGTCAGTAAGATGTGATTTCTTTAAAATGATTTCTTAATCTAAAACCAGCTGTTGTCTGCTGTAGGCCAGAACATGACATTTTAATTAGCATGATTGTTCCGCTTCTGAAACCAGGCTCTATGGCATCCCAAGGGCAGATGATCCTGACCTAAGCTTATGGGTGAGGTTTGCTGGTTAGCAGCTCAGAAATACACTAACAAGGAAGTGGAGTCCCTAGCCCACTCTGAATCCATGAATCGCCATCACCTGCTACATCCCTGTCCTGAATTTCTACCGTGACTATACCACCTGTCTGTGCAGAGGGTATCCTCACCTTTGAGGTTGTTTCAGGTGCCTAGGATAGAATGCTCCTTCTTTAACATAAACTGTTTTATGCTATGTTGCAAGATCTAACACCCAGTATTCCTGGGAGTAATGAGGTACTTTAAATGGAGTTGTAATCCCTTTAAAGTCCAACGACTCCTATGACGATGACAAAGTCACACAGCTCTCTAGGGCTCACAACGAACTCAGGTGAAAGAGTTCCTCTTCCAAAATCAAAGGACTATTAAGCTTTTAAAAAAGAAACATTTAAAAATGTACCCTTTGGGAGAGAAGCTGCATTAGAAACCAGCCACTAAGGTAGTGCATTCAGTGATGAGCAAAAGGACGGAAATAGCTGAAGAAGCCAGGGCAATAGGACACATACACAATGCCAGCAAAGTCCACAGCTCTCAGCAGAGGTTTCAAGGTAAGGCCCTCCCCTATACCTGCCCCACATCTTGGAAAACTAGAAAATCCCTAGAAAGGTTAGAGGTCCCCACTGTGCTTGTCAGCCTCGGGTACCTGGGTGACAACAGAAATCTTTTCCTTGCTTTCTATCATATCGTCCCCAATATTGTGACTATGAGACCAAAATGCTTTCCTATGTCTCCCACTGACCAGGACATATTACCCAAATCAAAAGTATTTGTTAAGCACCTGTGTTTGCTGTTGTCGGACACTGAAAAAAATCACAGCTTCAGTTTCTGCATTTGCAAAATGAACAAACTGGATGAGATGATTGCTTGCCCCCTTTGGCAATAATAGTCCAGGATTCAATCACTCATTCAAATGAAAGAAGACAAAACTCTTACGATTTCCACTTCCAACTTTGCTACTTCTGAAATTTTCTTTGACCTCTCAAAGTCTAGGGAACACATCTGAAGTGACTCTTGATGAAACTACAGCATAATAACTGCCCACCTTCATGTCACTCAACAGAACAATGGATGCTGTATGAGTGATGTCGACTAGCATAACAACTAGGTTTCTGTAATTACATCCATATTCTAAGCAAATTGTTATGTATTTTGTGTTTTGGGGACATATGTTATGGCGAAAGACCAAACTGTGGCTAATCTTAATATTAGAGCCAGATAAATCTGTTTCGAATCCATAACATTTAACATTTGCCAGGGTAGATTTGTTCATCAACTGGGCTTAAAGAGGTATAATTCACACATGTGCAGTATTAGTAAATACTGAAATTTAATGATTTAAATATACCAGCAACTGTTGCAAAGCAGTTGAATAGCAGCATTTAACGTTAGCCAGAACCTCCCTGGCTAATGTTAAGTTTATTGAGAGAAATTTTGGAATCCCCTTGGGATGGGGGTCACAATTCCCACAACTTTTACAGGTACCAGCTAGAGCCACTCCTTGCATGGCTAGTACAGACCCTCTGGTTTTCTCTGACAATACCTGTAAAACATTGACTGGATCTAATCAGGAAGCAAACAGATTCCTCTGGAGGTTTCTGAGTCATCTGCTCTTAAAATGGTTACCATTTGGGACCTTCTTACGCTGGATGCACAGGGTACCAGACATTCCTCCTGGCGTGTGCTCCCAGACACGGGCAGAAGACTGTTGTCGGGCCAAAGACGGAGTTAAATATACCAAGAGAGAAAGGTGGTTCCTTGGACTGTCAGGAATTGGTGTTTAAGACACAGTAGAAAAAGGAATAAAAAATAATTTTAATCATATCAAAAAGCCAAACCAAAGAGGAATAGTTCATGGAACTGACAGGGTCCTGACTCAGCGGCTGGTGCTCTTCCTGTGCACAAGCCCAGCACTCCAGGTCCCAAGGCATTTATCAAATCCCACCAAGATGTTTGGGTTTTGCACCAAATTCTGGGTTTGGCTGTTCCTCGAAAGAACTCACTGATGTAAATGACTAAAAGTGAGGTCTGGGTACCCCTTACATGATTCCCCAGACCTAAAATGGGCTGACAGGCTTCTCTTCTCCAGCAGTCTTACTGTCCGTGATGTTTCCTTCCAGACTGTTACACGGAACTGAAAACAAACGGAGCCTCAGCTGGATATAACTCTGGAGCATGCCACAAAGGCTTCCACTTGGCATTTTTGAAAAGAACCCATCAGAGATCATAAGAAATACAAGAACAGAGGTTGCATAGCTTGAAGTGCTTGGATATTCATTCTAGGTTCTTGTTCTTGAGAAAGTGGGTTAGGTGGGTACATGCCAAGATCCAAGTAGGTCAACCTTCCACCCTTAACCCACTTCTCTGACATCAGAGTGGTGGGAGGCCTTGTTCTCTCCCTCTGTCCTGGTCTCACATTCAGACCTCCACTAATGGCACGTTTCATAAGCTGCCAATGTTGGGGAAGCTCTTCAGTTTCTCAGGAAAGTCGTCTTTGTACAGGACAGGGTCAGCTCGGTGTTCCACCACCTTGAGAGGCATGGTCCCGAAGACTGAAGCAAACTTGTTGATGCACTCTGACCTGTGGGGTTTGGGAAGGAGGTGGGGAGGAGGGGTTTGAACAGAATGAGAAGGATGGGGTCAGGGAGAAAAGATAATATGTTCAAGAGGCTGAGAGATAACAGCAAAATACATAATGTTCAACATCAACAAAAAAAGCTCAAGTAGCCACAGTCTGCTCCCAGGTTCTTAAAAAGGTTGACAGGTGTGGAAAAAAGAGGTGAACTGGGGGTACTTGGACTATTAGTTCGGTGGGAGAACGTGAACAGGAGATGGTGCTTGGCGGCCACGGGCCTGCAAAGGTCACAATATCTTTTCCCCTCCCCCTCAAATTCCAGTCATTCCTCCAGCTCAGTGTGAGAGGGCCTCAAACCAAGGTGGATTAGCTGCCAACAATTCTTAACCCCATCTCTGCCAGCTAAGAGAAGGCAAAGGATGGAAAGAAAAAAAAACTACTTGGATTTGAGCTTCAGTTTACTGAAGTTTAAAAGGAGAGGAGCGATCTTGCTCACAGTGATGAAAGGCAAAAAAAAAAAAAAAAAAAAAAAAAAAAAAGGGACAGGGCCAAATTTCAAACAATAAATACTTCATTCATTCAACCAACATTGACGGAGGGCCTGTAAGTGGCAGTCTCTAGGTATGATGTCAATCTGCACAATCTTCTGTGAAAGCTGGAGTTCACATAGGACAGCCTTCATAATTCTCATCATTTTTGTCACTTCCATGTCAGAACTGTTAGCAACAACTGCTTCAGTGCCAGTGCAGTGCAGCATCACCGGAGGAGGGGAGAGGCCGTCTCCCTATCTCCACCTCACTCCCAAAGCCAGTCTTCTCAGAGGTGAGCAGGTCAGGCATGTGTTCGGGAATGGCTCTGGTCAATCAGGCCAACTGAGTGTGACAGCTGGGTAATGAGGATGCTTCAGCACTAGGCCAGGGGGAAAACAAGCCTGGAAAAGCTGCTTTTGAAGTCAAGGGGACCTCAAGGATGGATTTCAGAAAGGTCAACACTCTCGCCTCAGTCGGGCCCAGGATATCTGAGAGCACTACAAAAAGAACAAACTCTAACTGGAGGCAGAACCTTTCACCAAGCAGGAGCTGAATGTCAAGACACAGACCAGAGAGGTCTCTTCTGTCCTCAGAGATACTGCAAGCATTGTTTCAAATTATTTTAACCAACAAGTTTTTGTTCAAGTGCTTTGAGCTTTAGCAAGAAAGCTGTTAATTAAGAAGACTGCTATGATCAATTCTTCTCTCTTGGTCATTATGTTTCTAAAAAAATTTGTTATTATTTCATTTTGAGCCTTTAACTCATAACATTATCATGCCCACCAATACCACAAAGCAACAACTACGATTTACTGTATGTTCCAAGCTGTGTTAAAATTACTTTCTACTCATTAATAATGCACTTAATCCTCATAACAACCCTATGGGGTAGGACTATTATTCCCATTTTATAATGGAAGACTGAGATACAGAGAGGATAAATAACATGTTCAAAGGTCAAATAACTAGAAAAGGCTAGAGCCAAAGCAGGCATTCTGGCTTCTAAGGCTAAAGTCTTAATTAGATGATACAAATGTACTTACTAACACAATTCTAGGGTCCAATGAGGGGGACTGGAAATTAACAACTGCTGAGCACCTATTATGTGCCAGATAATTTACATACATATCTCATGGATTCCTTAAAGTAATCCTCCCCCATACTCATCACCCGCCTTGCCCAACTATTGGATTTATAGTAGCCTCATGTTATGGGTTAAGAAATTAAGGTTCAGAGAGGTTAAGCAACTTGCCCAAGGACCCAGGGGTAGAACGACCCAGGGGTAGAACGTGGTGGAACTGGGTTTTAAACTCAGGTTTGAGCTGGCAATAGAGCCTGCTCTTTGGATCACACTCTACCATTACACACCAGTGACTGAGTTTCTCTCCTGCTGGAAGTCTTTTGAGACTCAGGAAGTGGTGTTCCTAGTTCCAGATTGAAGGGAGACGGGGAAAAGACAGATGAACTTTAACAAAGTGAGGTGGACCAAGCATGGGACAACAGCTTCCCTGTCTTCAGATTATGGGGTCAAAGCAATGGCAGATAAAATCAAATCTCTCCAAGGTTTTAATTTTGACTGTTATTCTGCCTCTAACATGTCCAGATTCTTCTCATTTCTAGTTATGCATACAGACTCTGGCCAGCAAAGCCCAGCTGTGCCCAGCGTAGGTACCAGCAAGTATGTATTAAGGAAGAATCCTGGTTCTTGGCAGAGGATAGTGGTTCCATGGCCCTGTAGAGAGTATTGAGGACAATGTCTCCTCTGTAACTAGATCTGAAAACAGGAATGGGTCATAGGCAAGAAGCCACTAGGGCTCAGGCCAGCTTGATTTGTTGACAGCTGCCCCTGGCTAACCCAGGTCTAGTGAGTACTTCTTTCTCCTTCACACAGACCCACAATGGAGAAGCGGCAGGCCTCCACTGAACGGTCAAGGTCCTTAACTCTCCTGCCAGGTAATAACAGTGCTTCCTACTTTCTTTTCACATGGGGGGTCTGGGTTGGAGAGCAGGTTAGGGGAGACAGGATTTTGGCTGTTTGCCAGTGGCCCACATGAGCTGTTGTCAGGGGTCCAGCTACCATGTCAGTAACCATTCTCCTGTGTTGGTTTTCCAATCAAGTATAAACACACCAAGAACTGCCACTGACTATCTCTGAAGTGATGAAGGTGTCTGGGGAAGAAAGAACTAATGGTTTTCTATTTTCCTTTCAAACACATACCATTACTTAAAGTAACCAGGAGTCTTTAGGACTAACGCTGGGGAAACTGGGAAGGAAACTAACATTCCCAGGCCCTGTGCTACAGGCTTTCATGTTATCACTACTTCATTTATCCCCACACATAACAGCTTGGGTACAAAGATGCTCAATAAATATTTGTTGAACCTATAAATGGACATTGTAATTTGACAGATATTAATATCCCTATGTTAGGAGATGAACAGATTGAGGTTCGGATAAGGTAAAGTCAATTTCCTTAGGTCAGACAGCTAATAAGTGTGGCAAACTCATCATCTGAATAAAGATTAGCCTAATTCAAAATACTATGTTCTTTTTCTTAAATCAATACTGTCTGCCTGTCATACTGCCCTAACCTTGGTGAAGACACTTGTCAAAATGAAGAGCGACACATGCTTCTGACTCTTAAAGAACTAACAGCGGATCCTGGCAACGGAAGCTGGGCAGTAATGGAAGCTACTCTCCTACACAACTGAGATTTCTGATCCCAGACCCCCAAATATAGGAATAAATGAGCTACTGAACCACAAAACCCAACACAAGGTCACACACACTTGTACAGTGGCTAACTGCTTTCATTGTTTTGCATAAAATGTGTATTCTGCAAAGATTATTATTAAAAATAAAACAGCTGGGCATGGTGGCTCATACTTATAATCCCAGCTACTCAGGTGGCTGAGGCAGGAGGCCTGTTTGAGGCCAGGAGACCAGCCAAAGATAGGGGGAGGGAAAAGGAAGGAAGGATGGATTCTACAGTTGTAACACCATCTCTTTATCTACCCAAGATAGCTTAACTCACGTCTCCTTCCCTCCCTATCTAAATGCCTTATTTAATAATTCAGTGACTCAATTTTTAATATAAATAGTTTTGTTCCCAGTTGCTAATTTATTTCCAGATTTGGTTCCTTCTATTCTCTGTTAAATTTCTCAAAAGAGTAGTTTACATTCACTAACTCTACTTCCTCACCATCGACTCATACTCTAAAACCTTTTGGCTTCATACTCTATGACATTATTACTATTTGTTACAGATGGGGATCTTGCTATGTTGCCTAGGCAGGAGTGCAGTGGCTATTCACACAGGTGCAATTGTGGAGTGGTACTGCCTTGAACTCCTAAGCTCAAGTGATCCCCTGTCTCAGCGTCCCGAGTATCTGGGACTACAGGTGCCCACCACCACACCTGGCTATTATTTTTGTAAGGTACCAACAACCATGGAATTCAAAGACCTTCTCCAGCCTGCCTGTTTCTTGCTTCTTCCATGCTTCTGAACATTGTATGTCCTGGTTCTCTCCTGGCCTTTCCAGTGGTTACCTCTCTGTTTTCAGTTACTCTTTGTGTCTCCTAAATGTCAGAATTTCCCAAGATTCTGCCTTTGGTTTTCTTTAGTCAACCGCTGTCTCTGGACAGATGACTGCCAAATACAGTTAGCCATCCATATCCAAGGGTTCTGTGTTTGTGGATTCAACCAACCTTGGATCAAAGATATCTGGAAAAAAACTGCATCTATACTAAACATGTACAGACTTTTTTTCATGTCATTTTTCCCTAAACGATGCCATGTAACAACTATTTACATAGCGTTTATGTTGTATTAGGGATTGTAAGTAATCTAGAGATGATTTAAACTATAAAGAAGGATATGCAAAGGTTATATACAAATCCTAGGCCTTTATATAAGGGACTTGCGCATGCATGAAGTTTAGTATCCTCTAGTGGTCCTGGGACAAATCCCCTATGGATACTGAGGTATGACTGGGCTCAACGTTCTTTTTAAACTTCTTTCTGAAATTCTAGTTCCACATATCTATGTCTTGATATACATATATAAAAGTATATACAGAGACTGATTTGAGTAATAATAAAACTCCGGTCTTCCAAAAAAAAAAAAAGCCCAGGCAGGGTGGCTCATGCCTGTAATCCCAGCACTTTAGGAGGCCGAGGTGGGCAGATCACGAGGTCAGGAGATTAAGACCATCCTGGCCAACATGGTGAAACCTGTCTCTACTAAAATACAAAAAATGATTGCCGAGAGTCTCTGCTTCTGGCCCAGGGTTTTACTGGTTGGGATCCTAGTGATTTTTGAAGGATCACTTCAAATGTCACCTCTTTTAGAAAGTTATTCTTAATAATGAACCTAGCAAAAAGTTACTTCTCTTTCACCTGATCAATTATAGCCATTTGAGCCTCTCTCAGGGCACTCATCACAAATAGCATTGTTACATATACATGTAACACTGTTAAGGTCCTTGACACTGTTAAAGTCCAACAGTTCGCTCCAATCCCTCCATCAGCATCTCCTCCTAACTACATATCCTACATATCATAACATATCCTATCGTGCCTGTAATCTCAGCACTTTGGGAGCCCTAGGCGAGAAGATACCTTGAGCCAGGAGTTCAAGACCAGGCTGAGTAACATGGTGAGACCCTGTCCCCATAAAAAATTTAAGAACTAGTTAGCATGGTGGTACTAGGATGCACCTGTAGTCCCAGCTACTCAGGTGGCTCAGATGAGAGGATCACTTGAGCCTAGGAGTTTAAGGTTGCAGTGAGCCATGATTGTATCACTGCAAAACAGAGCAAGATCCTTTCTCTTAAAAAAAAAAAAAAAAAAAAGAAACTCCAAAGAGGAAGCCTCCATATCCCCCTTAGTTACTCCAGTGTTTAATAATAATTATATCTAAATTAAATTCCCCTACTGCACTTTTTTTTTTTTTGATATGGAGTTTCACTCTTGTTGCCCAGGCTGGAATGTGACGGCACGATCTCAGCTCACTGCAACCTCCACCTCCCGGGTTCAAGTAATTCTCCTGTCTCAGCCTCCCAAATAGCTGGGATTACAGGCATATACCAACACGCTCAGCTAATTTTGTATTTTTTTTTTTTTTTTTTAGTAGAGACAGGGTTTCACCATGTTGGTCAGGCTGGTCTTGAACTCCTGACCTCAGATGATCCACCGGCCTTGGCAACCCAAAGTGCTGGGATTACAGGCGTGAGCCATCACACCCGGCTCTCACTGCATTTTAAACCTCTTTACATTTGTTAAGATCTCAGTAGTGCTAGAGGAGTTGTTTAGCCTCAGCATGAACTTCAAGGCCATCATCAGGTCAACTTTTCTCCCTATACTTCCTTTCCTGGACCATGTATCCCCACCATTTTAACTCAGCCCAATGAATGACCACTTAGCTCACTGTTACGAATTTTCCCCAAACTGTTATTTAGGTTTAAATAACAATTTCATGTACTCCAATAGAAGTCCAATTGGGGTCTCTTCCAAAGGAGCTATGACAGTGTATGTCACTACCCTTAACTGTGAAATACTTATGATACCAGTGACAGTATACTATTTCACATCAACAACTGGTGAAGGTCATGTCGTTTGGGTAATGTTTATATATGAAAAAGATAAAGAGATTATTTAGAGAGTAAAACAGAGTAAAACATTACAGAATCCAGGCCAACTGAAACAACTTTCTGCACACACGCAAAAATTCTCTAGGCTTGAAGAATTTTAATATAGCTGATAGATTTCAGAAATGAATTCTGCAAGCAGAGGCATATGAGATCTGTGAAATCTGAACTAGATATTTCATTCTAAAAGGCTACTATATCCTTATCTGAGTGCATTTTTGTCCCCTGACAAGCGCTACTGGGATGTCAGAGTTTGCTGTCTTGTATAAAGAACTGTCTTCCGAAAGTATTAGGTTTGATTCAGGCACTTCAAAGCTTGGGGACTTTTGGGGTACAGGTGAGAACTATTAGGTCTAGTACAGTCTTAACGGAAGACATACATCTCCCACTCCTTTAATACTTACCTACAAGGCCTAGGATTACATTTCACACAAAGGTGTACTTGTTGAGTAACTGACTTGAATCGAAATAAAGAGAGTATTTTAGAGTTGTCTTGCCCCTCTGTCTGTAACGTGAGGGCTTTGCTTTCGATCCTGTTCTTGGCAGGCATTTCCACAGTGTCAGCAAAGGTAATTTGTCTCTGGTGGGTTTGGTTTAATTCTTTCTAATCAAGCTTTTACTATAACGTGGAGCTATTACCCTGAAAAATAATCCAGTATTTCCTTGGAATTAACTAGCTTCCACTCAAATGACTGTAGATGGTTAACTGCTTAGTCCACATGGAGAATTTGGCTTCTGGAGCTTAAGGCCAGCTATATTTTTAAGACCCTTCCAGCCATTACAAATTGAGTGAGTAGCATTCCGAATTAATTCTTTGGGTGACCTGAGCTTGAACTAACCCAATTCCCACAGTGCACATGGAGGTGACTATGGCTACCAGCTGCTGTCCTTATATCTCCAACAAAGTCCCATAAACAGGCCTAAGGCAGGAAATAGAGATCAGAGGCTAAGGCGCACTTTTGGTTGAGGCTCACTTACCTCTCCACCATGTGTGTTTGGTCTAGCGAAAGCCCATCTATGGCTGTGCACTCAGGACACTTGAATTTCTTTCGTGGGGTTACCTACCAGAGAAGGATAAAAACATACCTGGCTGTCAGTGTCAAGGACAATAAAATCATGCTTGTGACACCACACTGCATTATTTTGTGTTGTAAGCTGAGATGTTGCATGCGCGTGCACACACACACAGACACACACCTCGCCATTCCTCCATTCAACTCTGTCTGGCTCAGCCAACAGCAGAACACACAAGGGCCCAATAAAAAAGGCTTGGAGGGCTTTTGCCTTCTGTAACTGGAAAGAAGTGGTGATGACAAGCTCCTTAATTCCTGTTTAATGACTGTTTTCTCACTGCCAAGGTCCTTGTATAAACACCATTTGTTCTTGTAGCCATAAGGGCGATGAAATACAGCTTCCCATAACTTTCACCGTAACCTTAGTTCCAACATGCGCTCTTTCTCCTCTTTCCAGCTAATGGCAAATGCTATGAGCAGCACCATGCTCTTGAAGATGCCAAGCTATTCTGCAATTCCCTTGAGTCAAGAAAAAAATTGAATGGTCCCTCATACTCTGAAACTTTTTCCCTGACTCCCCACTACACTCTCAAACCTTAACCAGTGATCTTCCTAGCAAACTCAGGGGAAGCTGCTATCCCAACCTAGTGAAGATAAATAAACAGTGAAGAGATAGAAGGGAAAGAAAGCTAGATAACTAAGTCCAGGCTAAGAAGCATAGAGACACTGGGCATTACTGTTCACAGTCAGCAGCGACAGCTGAAAACATGTTGAAGCATGTTAAAAAGCAAATTTGGGGCCAGGCACAGTGGCTCACACCTGTAATCTTAGCACTTTGGGAAGCCGAGGTGGGTGGAGTGCCTGAGCTCAGGAGTTCAAGATCAGCCTGGCCAACATGGTGAAACGCCATCTCTACTAAAATACAAAAAAAAAAAAAAAAAATAGCTGAATCTGGCTGAGTATGCCTGTAGAACCAGTTACTTGGGAGGCTGAGACAGCAGAATTGCTTGAACACAGGAGACGGAGGTTGCAGTGAGCCGAGATTGTGCCACTGCACTCTAGCCTGGTGACAGAGCGAGATTCAGTCTCAAAAAAAAAAAAAAA
>NW_016819049.1:2295661-2321761 GCF_001698545.2 Rhinopithecus bieti
AAAAAAAAAAAAAAAAAAAAAAAAAAAAGAAAAAAGAAAAAAAAAAAGCAAATTTGGGGATGGGAGGGGTCCCTTTAAAATAACTCTCACAATTCGCATTATTTTTTGTGTGGTCAGCTGTTCACTGAGTTTTTTAGAGAGCTGGGGCATAGGGTGTGGACTGGGGCAAGTTTGGTGAGCACAGACAGTGATGTTTCCTCCTTCCCTCTTCACTTTGGTTTAATCTGGCTTCTCTCATCAGTTAATAGCATGAGGAATCAGTGGATAATGCCATACCATGCTTTCAGCATAAGCTCACCTAGGAATTTGGCTTTCTAGGCAGATTGTTAGGGAACTTGGCATTGCCCATTTTCATGCATGAAATTCTAATCTAGAAGGAAAAAAGACCAAGATAATTCTACTCATATAAAGAAGGGTACCTTCTGTATCTACCTAGGGATCTTATTTGAGCAATGTATAAATTTCAGGAATACACAGGCATCTTTTACAGATACAAAGGCCTCTCATAGGAACTTTGTGTATTCTCAGCTTTTAATATGTTATGGGAAAGGTACTTTTAAAACCTGGTAATTGATATTTAAAAACAATTAAATTAGTTGTGTTTAGGACAACTACAGTTACATAACTGGATGAGGTGTACTATTTTCTCAACATCTAATAAAAACAAAACCAGCTACCTTAAGAAAAATTTAAACTACATCCTTTAACTAAAAGAACTAGATCCCATATCAGCTTTGAGAATATAATTAAGTTTTTGATTTACAGATTGATCATCATAGCCTTTGTCTCTGATACTGAAGTTTAAAAACTGCAACTAAAGAAATTGTATAAAAAAAGAAAACATGTTTAATTTGTCAAAGCCTAGCTTCCGTTTCCCAGTGTGACCGCATCAATCATAGAAGCTTAAACTAAAATGGAGCTTAAAGTTTATCTAGTCCTATACTTAATTTATAGTTACAAGAACTTCTTAGGCTCAGATAATAGATATTTGCCCAAGGTCTCAAAACAAGTGAGTGACAGAGCCTCCTACCTTGATAACTGCTTTTCCCGTGACGTTGGCCACCAGGAAGTTCATGGCAATATCTTCACAGTTCATATGAGCATCTACCCAGTTCTTGATATCCCCAGGCATTTTGTAGGTATACAGGTAATTAAAATACTGTCAAGTGAGACAGAAAGAAGAAATACTCAAAAATAGCAGTTCCCTTTGGCTGATAAATAAGCGGTAGCATAGCCAAGTCATGGGGACAAGCTTTCTCTCATAAGATGAATCACAAGGCTGTATTATTAGGAAAGGTACAAGGAGGTATTAGAATGCTTTTGGTCAAGTGACCAAGCATGAAATAGTATAGAAATGGGTCAAAAAAAAAAAAAAAAAGCATACATAGTCTACTACCGTAAATCTCCTTAATTATAATCCTTAGTTTCTGTTTTTTTGTTTGCTTGTTGCAAAATACAAAAACCCATTTCTGGATCTAGAGACCTGAAAAATACGAGGGCAGTAGTGCTGAGCTAACAACAAACAATCGATATGAATACAGCTAAATTAAATTAACTATGTTGAGCTGAACGGACCTTTCTCCTGACATCAGTTCTTTGCTGACAACAGACAAGTTATTATTGTTTAATTAAACCATACACTCCCAGGGAGCATTCTACAATTGAACTGAATATTCTAAAATCAAATGCATATTCCCCAATCTCTCCCTAATAAAAAAAGAGTCAAAAAGACGAAGTGATGATTCCCAGAGAGGAAATACAAAAGGCTAATAAACACAAAAAAGGAATTTCAATCTTACTAGTAATCAAATCAAAGTTAAGACAATAAAAATCACTTTTACTTATAAAAATAGCTAACTTCTTTTCTATTAAACATATTTCATGCAAGAAAAGGCATGGTAAAACAGTTTTATATTTTGCTGGTGGGAGTGTAAATTCACACAAACAATACTGAAACCAACAGACACATACACATACACACATATATGCACATATAAAACATATATACGTTTAGAATATTCACAACATATATATGTATATGTGTATATATACGTGTATGTACATATATCTTAAAAAACCCAAAATATTCATTCCCTTTGATATAATAATTCTATTTCTAGGACTCTATCACAATGGTTATGAGTACAAACAGTTATGAAAATGGACATCAATCACTAACATTAGATATTAAGCATTATCTAAAACAGCAAAAATTTAGAAAGAAATATCCAAGATAGCAAAATAGTTATACATGACTTCTAAAGCATTAAGATAATGGTATCTTAATTATGCTAAGAAGTAACTGTTTATGAAGATATGTCAATGACATGAGAAAAGGCTCACAATGCAATACATGAAAAAAGCAAGCTAATGAGAGTATTTACAACTGTCTGTGTATACATACGAGTAAGTAAATAAACAAACGGCAAGCTGGAAATAGCACCTGAACAATAAAATGGTTATCTCTAAGTGACAGGATTACAAGTAACTTTTCTTCATTCTATTTTATGTATTTTCCTATTTTCTACCATGAGCGTGCATTACTTGTATAATTAGAAAAAGGACAGCTTTATTTGTAAAATACTGTCACACAATATGGCTTTTGTAAGCCCTCTCGGCAGGTATGGAAAATTAAATTGGGTCAGATACAATGTGTACCATTCTCTCAGTTTTGTCGACTTGCCCCAGGACTGCGCCCCCTTACCTTGTGATAAAAAGCTGCCCCGGTGAGCACCATGGACACTTCATTCGTCCACTCAGACTCGTACTTCCACTTATTCATCTCATGGTCCCAGAGATGCAGACGACCCGGGTAACCCACCAACCGGTCAGGAAATTCTCGCCAGACCTAAGGACAGACAAATAATAACAATCAAGTCCCAATTCAGACAGCAACCATTCAGTGCTGAGTTATCCAAACAGGTATCAACAGACTTCCTAGGTTCAAACCGTTATAACCTAAGAAGGTCATAATGGGATTCTGGAGATGTTCCATCAGACAGGTGCTAGTTATTCTGCCAATACTCAAAGACAGATGCTGATTCTGACTTCCTCCCAATCTTCTTGTATGCGCTTGGGAATTTCAAGTAATGTGGGGGTAATAGCTTACTGAGTTGGGCCAAGGTAGGCAATCTCTTAACATGATTAATGAAATAGGTTCCATTCTTAATGAATTCACAAAATGAAGGATAAATGGAACCTTGTAACTCAACTGCCCTGATTTGTATTAAATTGGTGATTATGAAAACTTATAATAAAGTCTCTATTTCTTAAAAAAAAAAAAAAATAAGCATCTATTTCTCTTGAGCATACACCCATTCTTATGACCTATTGGAAGCCTAAAGGATAAAAGGGCTGCCTCATTCTGTAATCTGTAACACAATAAAAACAAATATTTGATTTCCATATCTGGAAAGGTCCTTACATAGAGTTTTGTTGGATTAAGCAGAATTGGGTATACTGGGGATGAGGAATTTCCAATACCTTCTCCCATGTATTTCTGTATAATTTAGTTTAACCTTGAAAAGATCCATACCATGAATGAGTATGATAATTTGCTGGTTGGTCTTCGTGCCTCTTATCAGTCTCTGTTGCTAGTTCCTCAACCATCACCAGACTTCTAAATAATGGAGTTCCTGAGAATTCAGTCCTAGGCCCTATTTTCTTCTTCAAACTCTCTTTAAGGAATCTCATCTAGTTTCAATCACTTTAAGTATCATCAATAATCTGGTGACCTCTAAATTTAGTTTAGCCCTGAATGTTCTAAGATAGCCAACCACTTAGTTAATATCTCCACCTGGATAAACAAACCTAACACGTCCAAAACATAACTCTTGATTCCATATCCCCAGACAAGTCATTCTCTCAATCTTCTCCATCTCAATAAATCAACCAGCCAGTTGCTCAAACCCAAAAGCTAAGACTCAGTCTTTATTCCTTCCTTTCCTCATGTTCAATCCATTAGCAAGTCCTGCTAGATCTTCTTCTATCTCTTACCACCTCTAGTGCCATTCCCTCTAGCCCAAACCACTACTGTCCATCACCAAGATTACTGTGCTAGCTTTCTAATTTGTCTCCTTCCTGCCATTCTTGCCCTTCCAAAGCATCATTTGCACAGCATCCCTAAAAGGACCATTCCTAAAAGAATATTAGTGTATTCTGCACAGGGTAATTCAACTAGTGCATTCTCTCCTATTTTATATCTATTTTAATAGAGTTATTTTCATCATCAATTTCCCTAAATATATATAAAAGTCATATGATCATATGCCAGAGCAACTAGAGGCTTCCCCAACACACAAGTGTTGCTGAGTCCAGAAAGGACACTTCATGTCACTCCCTAGGCCAGAGCCAGTGTGTTTGGGCCCTATGCCCTTTTAAGTTTCCTACGGTTGCTGTTAACAAAGAACCACAAACTGGGGGGCTTAGATCAGAAACTAGTCTTAAGTTTTAGAGGTTAGAAATCTGAAAGCAAGGTGTTATTAGGGCCATGCTCCCACTGAAACATGTCGGGAAATGTTTCCTTGCCTCTTCCTAGCTTCTGGTGGCTGGCTGTCAATCTCTGGCATTGCTTGGTTTGTAGATGCCTCATTCCAACCCTCCATCTTCACAAGGCCATCTTCCCTCTGTGCAAGTCTATCTCTGTGTCTAAATTTCCCTTTTCGATAAGGACATCAGTCTGTGAATTAGGGGTCACCCTGACAACATTTTAACTTGATTAACCCCTGAAAATACCCCATTTCCAAATAGATAATACCCCATTTCCAAATAAAGTCACATTTTGAGGTACTGAAGATCAGGACTTCAACAATTCAACCTATAGTATCGCTCCCAAAATATTTAAAGAAAGGTACCGCCCTCAAAACAAAACAAAATGGCTTCCCACTGCACTGAGAATAATATTCGAACTCCTTCACACGTCACAGAAGGCCTGCCTACTCTTCACCTCTTCTCTCACCATGTCCCCTCACTCTCCAGTGGCCCTTCTGTTCTTCAGCCACCACTAGACCTCAAGCCCTCTGCACTTGTTATTTCTTCTGGCTGGAGTGTTCTTCCAGCTCTTCCAAAGGCTTGGGTCCTTCTCATCTGTCAGATCCCTGTTTAAATGTCAACTACTTTGAGAGGGCTTCTCGGACCTTCCTTGCTGAGGCAAACAGCACCCCCAACCAGCCACTCGTCGCCACACCCCCCCAACCCCATCCTTTTCTTTACCAAACTTTTACTTGCACCATTATCTTGGTTATTTATTGTTTACTATGTATTTTCCTCTTGCAGAATTTAAACTCAAAGAGGACAGAGACTGTTTTATACACTGTGGTATCCCAAGCACAAAGAACAGTGTCTGGCACTCTACAACATTCCACATGCAGTTGTCAAATGCACGATTGGGCAGAATCTCAGCAAGTAAAAAGCCAAGAATGAAGGGAATCAAAAATCCTCCTCTTTTCTTCAGAGAAAATATATACCAGAGCCAGTATACTCCTTAATTCAGGAAGGAAGCCTGCAGCAGTACTGACCAGCAGTTACCATGAATTATAACGTGATATCCATTGTGTGTGAAGACCACAGTCCTATTTCCCCACTAAAGCACATGTTGTGATTTGTTTTTCCAGAAGCAGGTAGAAGGGGCATTTTTGGTGAGACACTGCATTGTCTTGTCCAGTCCTCACTGTGACCATCTCCGTGCTTTTATGGAATGTCTGACCTAGGTCTTGGGTGTGGTCTGGGATCATGAAAAAGCTTTCATTTGTGTGAAACCAGCTCACCTAACAGGGCTCTCAAACCCACAACCTTGGCTTCATTAATACCATGTTGTAACCAACAGAGCTAATCGACCACAGGCATCGTCATAATAGCTGCAGACAAATGAATTCATGTCAAACATTTTCTCAGATGTGTAATGCTGCTGCTGTGTTCTCTCTACTCTGGGGTTTGTATTTCAGCAGATTAAAATAATATGATACTATTACAGTTTTATAGAGCCCAGAGCAGCAACACAGTATGTGAGCCATAACTTCTGTTTGTTTTGTGGGCCTGGGCAGATGCCATGAAATGCGCTGCCAGCTTCCTTTTCTCAGCACCAAGCACCTGCCTGTTAAGTCACACCAATGCCATGATCACTGATTCATGGGGTTAAAGAGATTTCCGAAGGGCTCCAAGCACACATAACTAAACACCAGGGATGCCGAAGTGAAAGAAAAGGAGTAGGGCGTGGGGAGGGGGCATCCAATTCAGTTGGCACTTCTGCTGAAGATGGAAGTTGCTTTTCTCCCCCTGTTTACTTTGAGTCAACACAGCTCTCTACTTCATGCTAAGAAAAGCTCAAATCTCTTTCCCTAGGGATTCTTCTTTACAAGCCCCTCTTTTGCAGCCATAATAATAACATTATTATTATTGGTTCAGTTGTCGAGTCCAATGCTGTTAAGATTTCGGTCCTCTTACTGTTGGCTGAAGTCACTTATCAGACTTCTCTCAGGGACTTAATTTGGTGACAATGGGTCAGATGCTAAATTCCGCTGCTCCAAAAGGCATCAGAGGTGTCCTGAATTTCAGGTTGCTTTGGAGCCTTTATAGTGAGCGCTGTTCCTCATGCGGGGCCTCTCAGCCCTTGACTGATTCCAAGCAGCTGGATACAATCAAGATACCATCCTTGTCACTTCATCTATAACTCTGCAGCTGACTACAGGATCAAAACGGAGTGAAACAGAATGGGATGGGCCCTCTCTAATTGAGCCCTAGTGTAGTACGAAGTCGATTATGTATACAGTAAAGCATTTTCCCAGCCAGATGAGCAAGAGCTCAAACTCTACCCTGTCTCTTCATGGCTACCCACCCCTACTCTAATTCAACTTTTTTCTTTTTACCTCGGGGAAATGCTCTGGGTCAGTCTTTTGTCATTACTACCAAATGCCTTTATATATTGTGGTGTGGGTATCTGAAACTTCACAGAATATCCCTGGAGTTCCAGAAACAGTGCTTCCACAGTTACATTCAAATCACAAAGTCAATATTAAATTGTCTATACCGTTGAAATCCTCCATATATATAGCGCCTTCATCTATTTTAAATTGCACACATTTTGGGGGACAGAAGCCTATCTCTGTTATAATAAACTCTCTATGCCTAAGTTAGGGACTTACCAATAATTTGGATAGTCCTTCCATTTGTGGCTATCCCACACCACTAGTCAAATGGGGATTGTAACGATGTAAAAACATCCTCTAACTGTTTCTTTCCATTCTAATTTTTATAATCTTGGTCCTCAACACCTCTTACCTGATTATGGAAATATTCTGCTCTCTAGATTCTCAGCTATGCCTACTCGGCCATTTTCCAAGTTCTTCTTTCTTGAGACTCCTGAGGTCTTTTGTCGTGTCCCGTTATTATAGATAGGATTAAACAAATATCTTCTACCTTTGTGTAAAAGCCCACAGGAGGCAGCCTAGACTGAGTCTCACACCCTACAGAAAGTGGACCAGAGGCACGTGGTTAAAACAGATCCAGGAGGCTCTGCCACTGGTGCATTGTGCAACTGACCTATTCAAGGTGTCTTGCTTCCATTTTGCATCTGTAAAATAAGGGGTTGGATTAAGTGACTTCCAATGTCCTCTAACAGCTAAAATCTTTTATCTTCCTCCTCACTGACCTGTTCCCAGGGAACTAACCCACCAATTGTGATCTGTTTCAAGTTGTAAGTTTCTAAACAGCATGGGCTGCATTATCTAACTTTGTTTAAAATGCCATGCACATGTAAGTACCCAATAAATGGTCCTAAAAAGAGGATAATGCACTACCTTCTAAGCCAGCTTACAGAGTGCATTTTAAACTCAGGGTGTGTGCTAACCGCAGTCAGATTCAGGAAACAGACTGGGGGGATAAGGGGGAAGGTGTAACAACAGGTGGTGCCCATCTGGGATGTCCAATTATGAAATCACGGGTCAGCACTAGGGGAAAAGCCACTCTCTGAAGTGGCTTCTACAGTCATCACACCGTCAAAGGCACAGTTCCACAGGGATATTGCTACTGGGTGAGCAATGTATTAGGACTCATGAACCAAGAGACAGACTAAGAAGTAGTGAGGGAAATGGAGTGGGGGTGCAGTCTATGGATCCAAGCCGCATCAAACTGGGCAATGGTTTCATTTCCTTCCTTGCACACACTGCCTGAGTTTGGTCAATCCTTAACCATCAAAGTGCAACACAGCTCTAAGAACCAGCACAAACCTTGCTGTCACATGCCTAGGTCAGCCAAGACAGAGCACAGGAATCCAATATGCAAAAGCATCTTTGAATTAGTGGCCCTTCTTCCCTTCAGGCTTCGTCTTGCATGCTGCCCAGATGGGAAGGGGGCAGCTGGCCGGCTTCCAGTTCTGAGCTGGCTTCCACAGAGGAGCCAGTTATAGGATTCACTCTCAGCCCTCTGGGAACAAAGCTCACCTTTTATTTTTGGAATTTCCTGAAATGAAGTGGAATGGAGGGACTGACTGGCTTCATTTTCAGCTTATGCTTTTAACTACATTGGTAGTTGGCAGTTTTTATCAAGGAGGTGCTTTGAAAAAAGCCAAAGAGCCTTCATTCACTCCTGGGCCACAATTCAATGCCGATACTAGCCATCTAGAGCCAGGGAGCCCAGAAGTTGTCACGTAGAGTTCCCTAATGCTGACTAGTTTTGACAAACACATGGACAAACTGCATTATGGATTAAGATTTACCTGCGAGATCACTTTAGTCTGCCCGAGAGACCTTCCCAACCCCAGGCAGGAGTTTGTAAAATAAGCCAAGCAGGAAAACCAATCATACAGGCAGGCTTCCGGGGTTTGGGCTGCATTCCCATTTGCCTCAGTCTGGGTAGAGGTTGGTACCTTGGTGCTGGGGCACATGATCTCCATTCTTTGCAAGTTATCTTTTAAGGCCAGGGGCCATGAAGATGGCAAAGAGACAGACTGGGGCTGGCCATAGTTGATAGAAAAATTTGTGCCATTAAATCTTTCAATAATTATCCCTCCTAGGAAGACACTGCCAAAGAAAGGGTCTTTAAACATGTACCTCATGTTTGTATCTGTGCCAGCTCACTGGACAGCATAACCATGAGCCTTCTGTGGATAATAATAAGACTCACACTTTGGGAGTTGGAGCTGATGACCACTGTCCAAGCCATCTCGGAGATCTGCAACCTCAGAGATCATGTAGAAGGCAGAGGGCACTTGGTCCAGTTCCCTCATTGCACAGATGAGAACACTGAGACCTGGAGAGACGTGGTTCTCCCAAGGTTACAGTGCTGGGTCAAATCTAAATTGGTCCTAACTCCCAGTCCAATCCTCTATTCATGAAGTCATCTGACTTGCTACTATGCTAATTCTAAAAAGCACCTTATTGTCCCCAAGCT
Source organism: Rhinopithecus bieti (assembly GCF_001698545.2). NCBI lineage: Eukaryota > Metazoa > Chordata > Mammalia > Primates > Cercopithecidae > Rhinopithecus > Rhinopithecus bieti. The sequence continues at coordinate 2,305,046 of NW_016819049.1, forward strand.
CAGTACCTCACCTGAAAACAAAGAAGTCAGATTATGGTGTGAAAAATGACATTCAGGGTCAATGTTCTTCAGCTCTGTGGTGCCAGTGGCAGAGACGAAGAGGGTCACAGGTGCCTGCTGAATGACCAGGTTCAGAATAGAACCAGGTAGGGAGAGGAGGTAGGGAACATGACAAAACCCTTTGCTCCCATCAGTCCTCATCTCTAAAAACTACTGGCTCTTTGTGAATGTGGTTTTCATTTAGCAAAGAAAGCCATATGCTCACACCACTAAAAGAAAGAACTCCCGTCAGCTGTGCAGCAAACTAGTGAGACTCCACATCTGACATCTGAGGGCCTACTGGAACCTCGTAATCTGTGAGGCTCCAGAGCAGAGAAGGAAATGCAAGCAAAAAGCAGCTAAATGAAAGATTAACCCCAACTACTATTTTTCATGAGGCAATGAATCTCTTGGGAGATAATAAGAAGGGAAGGAAAGATGTGAGTTCGAGGGGATGAGAGGAGGAGGAAGACAGGGGTCAGGATCAGGTCGTGGGTTTTCTAATTTTGTGCTCCCTAAGACCCAGTAAAGATGAAATCACTTTTATTTCCATAACCTCAGCTCCAGTGTGGGTCATACTATTTCTAAGTCTAATCTCAGGAGATTGCTTAATGAAGTTAAAAGGAGAATAGTCATCATAAGCCAAATGATGATTCTCTTTAAATCCTGCACAACCAGTGGAAACAGAGACTTCAGTTTCTTATAAATAACCATTATTGAGCCTTCAAAACTTCAAGCTGATTTTGGTGAGGCTTAATTTAAATGACCAGGGATCAAATATATTAGCTCTGTCCACCAAGGAGGAAATAAACTCTCCTTACTTCAAGTAGCTGCCCTGGTGACTTCCATCACTTGCAGTCAGGGACACTACAGCATAACTGGCCAGTCTCCTTTGTTTTCTTATTACTGTGCAAGGGTAGGAAATGACAGTGACCACAAACTCAGTAATCCTGGCTGGCTTCAAAGCATAAATCTGCTTCCCAAATCATTATTTAATGCATTAATTCATCCTAGTGCCCTATATGTGTGCTTAAATCCCATAATCTCTTGGTGGAGAATCAAGCAGCAGAGGGACTTTTTCAGATTACTTATTTATTTATATCTCATCTATTTCCAAAAAATGATTTGGGGTCACTTATAATAAAAGGCAAAACTAAAGTCCAAAGTATCATAACAGATGACATCAACATTATTAAATATATGTATATAAACACATATATCTAATATAAATACACATACATCTAATGAATATAGATAGACAGATATAGATAGATAGATATATCTCCAGATATACTCCATCTAGCTTTAAAATCTTAATTCTGATATTAAGTTCTAGAAAGGCAATCCAACAGCAAGCTAAAGTCATACAAGCTCAGGGATGGAGAGATTTGAGTGTTCTTATTTTATTAATTCATTATGCATCTGACTCACAAGATACTAAGCTCCCAGTATTTTTTAAATTAAACATTTTAGTTTGAGATAATTATAGATTCACATACAGTTGTAAGAAAGAATGCAGACAGCCTGTATACGCTTTACCCAGTTTCCCCCAACATCCTGCAAAACTGTAGTATGACATCACAACATGATATTGACATTGATAGAATCAAGGCACAAAGCATTTCCACAGCCACAAGGGTCCCTCCTGTTGAACTTTTAAGACACAACTGTCTCCCTCCCTATCCTTCACTCCTGGCAAGTACCCATCTGGCCTCTATTTCTATAATTTTGTCATTTCGAGGAGGTTATATAAATAGAATCATACAGTATGTAATCTTTTTGGATTGGCTTTTTTCACTCGGCATAACTCCCTGGAGAATCATCCAAGCTGTTGTGTGTATCAGTAGTTTGCTCCTTTTCATTGCTGAATAGTATTCCATATGGTATGTACCTGCCATAGTCTGCTTAACCATTTATCCACTGAAAGATGCCTAAGCTGATTTCAGGTTTTGGCAATTACAAATAAAGCTGCTACAAACATTCACATATAGGTTTTCATGTGAGCATAAATTATCATTCCTCTGGGATAAATGCCCAAATGTGTAACTGCTGAGTCCTATGGTAGTCGCATGTTTAATTTTATAAGAAACTACCAAACTATTTTTCAGAGTGGCTGTACCATTTTACATTTCCAAAAACAATGTGTGAGCAATTCAGTTTTTCTGTATTTTCACTGGCATTTTCTGTGTGTATTTTTTTTTTGTTAACTTTAGCCATTCTTATAGGTGTGTGATGGTATCTCATTGCAGTTTTATTTTGCATTTCCATAATGGTTAATGATGCTGAACATCTTAGTTGCCACCTGTATATCCTCTTCGGTGCAAAGTCTATTCATGGCCTTTGCCCATTTTCTAACTGGATTATTTGGTTTTTTACTGTTGAGTTTTGAGAGTTTTAAAAAACATATTCTAGATGTTTAGCCCTTTGTTGGATATGTGGTTTGCAAATATTATCTCTCAGTCTATAGCTTATCTTTTTGTCCTCTTCACAAGGTCTTGACAGAGCAAAAGTTTTACATTTTGATTAGGTCTAATTGGTCAATTTTTTTTTTTTTAATGGATCATGCTTTTGGTGTCAGATCTAAGAACTCTTTGCCTAGCCCTAGAGTCTGAAGACTTTCTCCTTTTTTTCCTAAAAGTTTCATGGTTTCACGTTTTACATTTAAATCTGATTCACTTTCAGTTAATTTTTACATAAAGTGTGAGGTCCAGGCCAAGGTTAAATTTTTGCCCATGGATGTCCAATCTTTCAGCACCATTTGTTGAAAAAGTCAGCAAAGAAAAGACCAGGACTTTTCCACTGAATATGGAATACGGAATCATTATACTTTGAACAACTCCTGACAATTCTACTGACAGGAAGTATACATAAATTCAATGTCCAAATACATCCAATTCAATAAATATTTACTGAGCATCTACTATGTGTCAAGCATTTAGGCATATAGTGGTAAACAAGGCAGATACAATTCTTGCATGAATGGACCACACTGGAGAAGAGGCTTTCAATCAAGCCCAGATCTCTGCTGTGGATGTATTTAGTGGCCCTGGTTGTGAGAAGCCAGTTTCTTCCTTCCCTCTCCAAGCACAGTGTCAACATGTGGTCATGACCTCCACCCAACCCTTCAAATCTTCAGCCCAAAGGCTGATTGGAAACCTAGAAATATTACTAGTAATGGTTGCCAACTCTTGATCTAAACCAGCCAACAGACAGCAGCAAATATATTTCAATCAGGATTAATGTGAACCCTAAGCACCAATTTTCATGCACCAAGAAATAAATACGATCTGAGAGATGAGCTGTAAATATCACACTGATTAGTTCATCTTGCTTTCTAGAGACTTGTTTCACAGTTGTGACATTTCTAAGGTCTGGGACTACTCTGATCCTTCAAGTTTTCTTTCTCTTTATTCTTCCCAAATGTGGAATCACTATGTCTAATGCAATAGCAATCACCAACCACTGCCTGAAACTCACGATTTTGCAGGCAGTTGTACAATTTTGCAATGAATGGATGCAGCTTCATATTCAGGAGAAATGACAGAGCTTTCCTCCAAATGCTACATACACTGCCCTCTTGAGTGAACTGGGGAGTTCAGGCCTGGGGCTGCTCTGGCTTCCCCTGGCCCTGGGCCCAGTCCTGCCCACACATCTCCTTGGAGTATCTCTATCACAATTAAGACAGATAAGCAGCCCACGAAGACAAATTCCCCACATCCCCAAACCATAAGCCAAATTCTGAAGCTCTGAATTCCTGAAGCAGCCAAAGCTCCCCTGTAATCAATCCCAATGAGACAGCAGGCAGCTTTTGGAACAATAACCCTGAAACATATGGATCCTTTCAGGGTTGGAATATCATTGCAGATATCTCCTTTTGAACAGTGGGAGGGAAAGCACATATTCTTTAAACCATCAAATGTACCAACACCTCTTTAAAATAACGATCCCATATTATGAGCACTAGTTTTGAGGCAGAGATACAAAACCAGGTGGCCTCCATGGTGCTGCAGACAGGAAAGATCCTGGGGTGAGGTGAGGGTGCGGAACACACAGCGCTGGCTATGGAAAGGTCTGCAAGGCTCTTTCCTCACTAGGGCTGCTTGGTACAAAATGGAAAACATACTAAAACCAATGGAATGGACTTATCTGGAATGGGGGTCTTCGAGGAGGAGAGACCCTCAGACAGGCAGATGTGCCAGCAGGTAGTATGTGCCCTTCTCTGTGGGGCAGGGAGGCTGCTAGTCCTACATTGGATGTTTCATTAATGGCTATATAAACAAATTCTGAACTTGCTGTTTTAATTTGCTCAGTGGGGAAGAAAAAAGTGCCACTCTCTTGTAATTCCCAACTAGGTGCTTTTTTTTCAACGATCAGATGTTATTTCAATGTTCAGCAAACATATTTGATTTCCTTCCCTTAACATTTGTTTGACTTGTTCTCCAATGGGGACTGGGTGCTTTGGAAAAGCTCTGAGAGGTCAGGCTTTACTGCGGCTTCCCTCAGCACTTCCCTGGGCTTCTGGCCCACTACTTGGGATCTTCTTTCAGCAGCACTTGCTGTAGCCGTGGCACACATGAACTATTTTCCCTCCAGGTCCCTGTGAGTCTTGGGGGTGTAAATCAATGCAAGCTGGAGATAGGACAGACCTAACCGATTATTTAGTTCTCCTACAGGCTGAAAAACAGGGAGCCTGAAGCAATGTGAAGAATACTCTAGGGAGATGATCCTCTAAGAAAGAATGACTCACCTCTGACCATAGTTTTCCATTTGTCTCTTTTGGGAAGGTCTAACTGTACCTGACAGGTGAGAACACTCACAGAAATGAGCTGTTTGTGGCCCATTCTCTTCTAAAGACAACAGTCTCTATAATGGCAACCCTTCAGGTACTTCCAAAAAGTGATAAATGGAGGTAACAGACAGGGATATGTTCTTTTCGACACTGTGCTAACATTATGGCCAGGCTAAGGAAAGGTACTCAGGGGAACTGTTGCTTACTTAGATATATATGCAAGGCTCAAAGAGAGCTCACACCCCTCAACTTAAAGAATAGGGTATACCACAGGCCTAAAAAAATTATAGTATTCTAAAAGCTCAACTTTGGCAAACTGGTCCTAGCTACACTGTAAAGCTTTAGTGTCAGACCTAGCACAAAAGCTGATCCAGTGCAGCTCTGGCAAGGTTTGACCTTGTGCTCGCCAAAAACAGGCCTGGCTCAGTGTGAATTCCAGTGCCAGCAGCATACCAGGAGCCATGCAAGCTAACTCCCAGACTGGATCCACAGTGCACTCTGGATACAGGCCACCATCCAGATACGAGAAAGAAAGACTTTAATTCCTAATCTTCCCAGTCATCGCTAGGTCAGACTTAGGCTCAATGATCTGAGTCACACAAGAGGTCAAGGAATGAAAATCTGAGGTGCTGGTTCCCACCAAAAGCTGAAATACTTTCAATAAGTATATTTATTGGAAGTGGATGCACTGCAAGTATGTCCTTTGTTTTATGGTTCCTCTGTTAGGGATGGCCCCTTTTTATCAGCCTCGGCTATGTAAGTAAGAACTGAGTTTCTCTGTGCCCAAGATGAACTCAAAGGGTGAGCCTTTCCTAGAGTCCATCCATGGCAAGATGAGATAGGAGGTTCCATGTGCTGTAAAGAAAAACCCTTCTGCAGAGACCCTCCTGGATTCCCAACAGACCGAGACACATTTTCACATTTAGGATTCTGGGGTATAAATCTAGGCAGGGAAGCAGTTAATTTCTTATCAGAAGGATCATAAGCACAAGCCTGTGAGAAGCATGTCCAAGACTTGCTTTGCATTTTAATTTTTATTTATTTGTTGTTTTGAGACAGCGTCTCACTTTGTTGCCCAGGCTGGAGTGCAGTGGCACGATCCTAGACTCAAGCGATTCTCTCACCTCAGCCTCCTGAGTAGCTGGGACTACAGGTGAGTGCCACCACACTTGGTTAATTTTTTTTTTTTTTTTTTAATTTTTAGTAGAGATGAGGTCTCACTATGTTGTTCACGCTGGTCTTGAACTCCTGGCCTCAAACCATCCTCTCACCTCGGGTTCCCAAGGTGTAGGAATTACAGGAATGGGTCACTGCGCCCAGTCATCTACTAGTTTTTAAAGAAGTTATGAAGTCTAATTCTAGGATATGTCATTTCTATTTTTCAGTTGTTGTAGTGAGAAGAGAAAAAGTGGGATCATTTATTAAGAATTGCAGATTCTAGGCTGGGTGCGGTGGTTCACACCTGTAGTCCCAGTACTTTGGGAGGCCGAGGTGGGCGGATCACCTGAGGTCAGGAGTTTGAGAACAGCCTGGCCAACATGGTGAAACCCCATCTCCGGTAAAAATACAAAAAATTAGCCGGGTGTGGTGGCAGGTGCCTGTAATCCCAGTTACTCGGGAGGCTGGGGCAGGAGAATCGCTTGAACCTGGGAGGCGGAGGTTGCAGTGAGCCAAGACTGTGCCATTGCATTCCAGCCTGGACAACAGAGTGGAAAAAAAAAAAAAAGAATTGCAGATTCTATAATCTCTCCTACTCTCCTTGGATACACATATAGAAAGCCATAAGTTTTACTAATTCTGTTTAAAACATAAATGTTATACAGCATCTCAGCTCTGGAATTCTCCAGTTAGCGAAGCCCCCTCATCACTAATTAAATCTGAGCTATGGAGTAAGCTGGTCTTTTCTTTCTCCTTGGTTCTTCAATTCATTCAAACACTAACTCTATAGATTTTCCACTAGCACAATCTCCAGTCTCTGCAACCTCTAAGTCATCCTGTGATCTGACGGCTTTTACCATATACTTCTCTACAAACCTACAACACCTCTTTTCTGCCTGTCACTTTAAACTTTTCAGTTGACCTCTTAGCCTGTGCCTCCACTGGCCCTCTATTAACCTAAGCAGCCTAGCTTCCACTGCTCACCAAAACAAAATTCCCACTCTGCCACATCGATATGCTGATGGCTCCCCTGTGCTACCACACACACCAAGCTCATTCTCCTTTGGTGTCTTTCTACTTGGTGCTTCCTGCACCAGGAAACCCCACTCAAAGATGGTTTTATGTTCTCATGAAAAAACTGGGGCATTCCATGCTATTTTGTGGTCTTCCATGGTTCTTTGAGAGTATTTACTTGTTATTACCTTGGGAAGTTGTGAACAAAGTAATACAAATAAATTCTCACAATGTATTAACACCCAGGAGGTATTACCAGTGCTACCACCCACAGGATACCCAGGTTGTAAAAGGGAGAGCATCAGTATTTTGTGTGCCTAACAACACACAGTTGCTCTTGGTGAATTCCTATTCTCACATGAACAGGAATTCATTCACTGACTTTATAATGGATATTCTTAGCCAAGAGCATTTCACATCTCTCAGGTGAAAATGTTCAACACTTAAGTGTTACTAGTAATTTTTATGGTTGGAAATGAGGATCAAAGAAGGAAAGAAAAAATAAATTCACAGAGTCATACATTTAGCCAAGTCTCCATGGCTCATTTTCTGCCACATGTTTTAAACTGTCTCTCTCAAAGGTGGAGGAGGGGAGGAGGAATAAGTTGCTTTTTATTTCCCAGCTCTCAGATCTGAAATAAAAGCAGACAGCCTTGGAAAAAAAAAATCAAACATTCAAGTAACACTATACGCTGCTACTGTTCCCCTAGGAGTCCCTCGCAAACGAGTATCAAGAACTCAATAGATACTTTCCTAGTAAAATACATAAACAGATAAATAAATTATCCGAGGCTGAAAAGAATTTCCACATCTGGTAGCTCACTAGAGCTTGTCAAACAAGTCAGAAACACGCAGGGCCAGAGAAGATCATTCCTAGCTCCTGATTTCAGGGCTGGAGAGAGAATGGAACATTTCCCAAAGCCCTTTGCCTTCCAACAGGAAATACGATCCATATAAACACACAAATAACCCCTCTGTTTTCTTCCAATTAAATAAATAATGATACCCGGTATTCGGTCCAAATGTCTGTGTGCTCAAGTCACTGATGCTGGAAGAAAACGGGCTTTCCTACACGGTCTAGCCTTTCATTCCCAAGAACTTGCTATGGTGTGCCTTTAAGGGTTATATTCAATGTATATTTAACACCCCAAAGAAGTAACTTAACCCCTGTGCCCTTCAGTTTTCTCAGCAATAAAGCCTGAAGTGACAGGATGATCCTAAGATCTTCACATTCTGACACTGTGTTTCTTTTAAACAGAGCTTTCTGACTGGGGTGCTATGAATGGGTAATGAGCATGTAAAGATCCAATCCTCACTCATCAGCAGTGAGGCCTCGGGTGGGTCACATCTAGTGTGCCACAGCCTCGTCTGTGTATCCCAATATAGCGTATTGGCATCATCTATTTGTGCAATGATTTGACAAAGGATGGAGAAAGGACTATTGTGACTCTAATAACTTTCTCCTGGAGAGTGATTCTAGAGTTCACTATCAATTTGCAAGCTAATATTCAGGTAGATCTCCCCTCATCATTTATCTTACATCTCTTCCCTCTTACACTAGGCCCAAGTTTCTCTCATAGCTCTTGGAAGTGTGCAATCTGTGAACTGGCCTTTAATTACTGCTTTATGTTCCTTTAGCAAGACCTGGAGCCAGTTGCTTTAAAATGGTCTCTGTAAATCAATTCTTCCAACTCTTTAACATAAGCGCTGCCTTAGGATGCCTTCGCACTTGTGAAAAACATGCTGGAAGTCTAGGGCTTGAATCTACATGTTATTCCTCAATACAGGCATCGTTAGAATCCTGAATGAAGATCTGGTTCACCATATTCGGCTCTGTCTCCTCCATTAAAATAACTTCTTGATTTCTTTCTTCAATTTCAATATGCTGTTGGCTATCACCTGCAAATACACCCTTATCTTAACACACACAGTCTCTCTGTGTTCCACAAGAAAGTGAAGGAATCTGACATTTTTTATGTGTTGAAGTTTGGTACTTTTCCACACAGAATCACACCTTACAGATCTGGCTGTACTTCTGATGGCTTAGAATCATTACACCCAAAGGGATCTCAGGAAGTCACTTGGTCTATTCTTTTTTTTTTTTTTTTGAGACGGAGTCTCGCTCTGTCGCCCAGGCTGGAGTGCAGTGGCCGGATCTCAGCTCACTGCAAGCTCCGCCTCCCGGGTTTATGCCATTTTCCTGCCTCAGCCTCCCGAGTAGCTGGGACTACAGGCGCCCACCACCTCGCCCGGCTAGTTTTTTGTATTTTTTTTAGTAGAGACGGGGTTTCACCGTGTTAGCCAGGATGGTCTCGATCTCCGGACCTCGTGATCCGCCCGTCTCGGCCTCCCAAAGTGCTGGGATTACAGGCTTGAGCCACCGCGCCCAGCCGTCACTTGGTCTATTCTTCTGTGTCCAAGCAGAACTAGGAAAACCACTCTAAATGCTGGGGGATTGCAGGCTTCCTTTTCTTAAAAATTCCCAAATGGAAGACTGCTGTCTCTCCAGGCCTCTTAAAAATTCTTTGGGGCAACAGCTAAATAGGTCTGCTGCATGATTTCTCTTTGATTCTCTTATAGTAAATACTGTATTTAAACCATTTTTACTTTTAAGTAGGATAATGAATTTAACTATTACAGAAATGATAAAAGCTACAGAAAAAAGAAGAAATAGAGATGCTTATTTCAGAGAACAAGCAAGGGCAAGGGGATATTTCGATTATGCTAACGGTGCTGAGGTAGCTAGACTTACCAAACTGGCCTAGTAAGAACATTAAATCCACAGTGACAGATGTGTCCTCTTTTTAATCACACATCGAACATTTACCAAAATAGACCTTTCATGGGGCCACATAGTCTCAACAAATTCTAAAATAATAAAATCGTATTTTCTGACCACGGTAGAATCAAGCTGGAAATACGTAAGAAAACTATTAACTTAAATATTTGACAAAAATAAGCTATGTACTTTGATATAACTATGGGTCAAAGAAGATAATACAATGGAAATCAGAAAATATTTTGAACTTAAAGACAATAGAAATACGACACATCAAAATCTGGAAATGCACCTAAGGCAGCAATTGAAGAGTAATTTATAGCTTCATATGCATATATTAGAAAAACAAATATTGAACTCAATGAGCTGATCTATCAAGTCAAAAGGCTAGAAAACAACAGCAATGTAAATTCATCAAAGAAGAGAAAGAAATTAATCAAGAAAGGAGTAGTAATTAAATACAAAAAAAAGCACAAGAGAAAATCAACAAAATTAAAAAAGTTGAGGCCAGGTGGAGTGGCTCATGCCTGTAACTCCAGTGCTTTGGGAGGCTGAGGCAGGAGGATTGCTTGAAACCAGGAGTTCAAGACCAGCCCACAACAACATAGCAAGACCCCATCTACCAAAAAAAAAAAAAAAAAATTAGTATAGTGGGACAATTCTGTAGTCCTAGCAACTGGGGAGACTGAGGCAGAAGAATCACTTGAGCCCAGGAGTTTGAAGTTACAGTTAGCTACAATCGTACCACTGCACACCAGCCTGGGTGATGGAGTGAGACCCTCTGTCTTTAAAAAAAAAAAAAATTAAATTCTTTGAAAAGATTATAGATAAATCTCCAACAAGATTCATCAAGAAAGAGATAAAACAAAAATTGCCAGTATCAGGAATGAAAAAGAGTATATCATTCCAAATCTTACAGGCTTTAAACAATAAGAGAATATTATGAATGACTTTATACCAATACATTTTGTAATTTAGAAAAAATGAACAATTCCTTGGAAAATATGATTTATCAAAACCAACACAAGAAGAAAATCTGAATAGTATTAGAGACATTAAAGAAATTGAGTCTGTAGTAAATATGCAAGGGTGCTGGTTGGGAAGGAAGGGAACATGGAATGGATAGAAGAAAGTTACAAATATTAACTATGGTCTGGAGATCAAGCAACAGAAGCAAAGAATGTGGTACCTATGCATATTTTCTCCTTTCCTTATGTATATATACTTGGATATATAAACCAGTTTATTTTTCTTCTTTTCTAATTACTATTTGAAATAAGAAATATTGCTACAATTTATTCAGTTTATACAATTTATGTAAATTTATGCTATTTATTCATTGCGTGTTTACAGTTGGTTCAGCTTCTTGAGTCTGTACATTTATGTCTCTTGCTAATTTGGGATGTTTTTAGCCATTATTTCTTCACATGTTTCTTCAGTCCCACATTCTTTCTCTTCTTCTGAAATTCTAATGACACAAATATTATATCTTTTGTGATTGTCCCCCAAGTCCCTGAAGCTCTGTTCATTTTTCACCAATATATTTCTTCTCTGTTGTTTACACTGGAGAATTCCTATTGATTTATCTTCAAGTTCTCCAGTTTTTTCTAGTTATCTCCATTCTCCTACTGAGCCCATCCAGTGAGTTTTCAATTTTAGGTATTGTAATCAGTTTTGAAATTTCCATTTAGTTCTTCTTTATATCTTCTTTTTACTGAAACTTTCGTTTTTCATTTGTTGTAACAGTACTCATAATTGCTTATTAGAGCCTTTTTTGTGATAACCTTTTAAAAATCTTTATCAGATAATTCCAACATCTGTGTCATCTTGTTGGCATCTGTTAATTATCTTTTCTCATTGAAGTTGCAATTTTCCTGGTTCCTGGTATGATGAGTAATTTTGGAACACTCTGATTATTGCTATAAGATGCTGGATCTGTAAATTTTCTCTGTTGGTGTTTTCTACCTCACTAATTTAGCATTTACCTTGCTTCCTTCCTTCTACTTGCTTTGAGTTTAATTTACTCTTCTTTTTCTAGGTTCTTAAAATGGAATGAACTTTTGATCACTGTTTTAGACTTCTTTTTATAAGCATTTAATGCTATAATTTTCCCATAAGCACTGCTTTAGCTGCATCCCCAAATTTTTTTTCCAGTTTTGAAAGTTTACTTACAATAAAAACGATCAATTTTAAAGGTATAATTCATTGAGTGCTGACAAGTGTATATAATGATATAACCACCACCATATCATAACATAAAACATTTCCATCACCTGAAAAGCTCCTTCTTGCTTTTTTGTGGTCGATCCCATCCCCCAGCCCTGGCAATGTAGTTTTTTCTACTCTAGAATTTCATATACATGGAGTCATACAGTCAGTAGCCTCCGACCTCTGACTTTGTTCACTTAGCATAACACTTCTGAGATTTATCCATGTTGCTGCATGTATCCATTTCTTTCTTTTTATTGCTGTGTAGTACTCCCCTGTATAGATATTTCACATTCTGTTTATCCATTACCAGCTGATGTTTCTAGTTTAGGGATCTTATAAGGATAAGTCTTTATGTAGACATATGTCTGCACATATTTATTTCTTTTGGAAGCTGGGTCATATCAAACATGTTTTATATGCCAAAGTGTTTTCTAAATTGGTTGTACCAGTTCACATTTTCACTAGTAATGTATGAGTTCAAGTTGCTCCACAGCCTCATCAATACTCAGTATTGTCATTCTTTTTAATTTTACTTATAGCCATTCTAGTGGAGATATAGTGGTAAACTCACTGTGCTTTTATTTTAAAATTGCTGTAATGACTATGATGTTGAGGACTTTTTTGTGTGTTATCTTGTATCTCTATATCATCCTTTATTTACTTATTTATTTATTTTATTTTATTTTATTTTTTGTTTGAGATGGAGTCTCACACTGTCACCCAGGCTGGAGTGCAATGGTGCGATCTTGGCTCATGGCAACCTCTGCCTCCCAGATTCATGTGATTCTCCTGCCTCAGCCTCCCGAGTAGCTGGTATTATAGGCTCACACCACCACACCCAGGTAATTTTTTGTATTTTTAGTGGAGATGGGGTTTCATCACATTGGCCAGACTGGTCTCAAACTCCTGACCTCATGATTCACCTGCCTCAGCCTCCCAAAGTGCTGGGATTACAGGTGTGAGCCACCATGCCCAGCCTATTTCATCTTTTAAAAAATGCTTGAAGCAGTAATGTTTGCTCAACCCACCCTTTCCCCCTCTGTTTAATCCTATTCCGCTTTTTTAAAAAAGTTATTCTTATTGGCAAGTAATAATTGTACATATTTATGGGGTACAATGTGATAGCTCCATACACATACACATTGTAGATAAGCAAATCAGACTAATCCATCACCTTGCATACTTATTTATTTGTGGTGGAAAATTTTAAAATCCATTCTTTTAGCAATATTGAAATATAATATATGTCATTATTAACTATAGTCACCTTACTGTGAATAGATCACCAGAACTATTCCTCCTCTCTAACTGAAACTTTATACCTTTTGACCAATATTTCCCCTTTACCCGCCTTTCTCTCCAACATCTGGTAACCACCATTCTACTCTCTACTTCAACGAGGTCAGACTTTTAGATTCTACATTTAGTGAGATAATACAATATTTGTCTTTTTGTGCCTGCCCTCTAGATAGCATAATGTCCTCTAGATTCATTCATGTTGTCACAAATGATAAAATTTCATTCTTTTTTCAAGCTGAATAGTATTCCATTGTGCATATGTATCACATTTTCTTTATCCACTCATCTGTTTATGGACACTTAGGTTGATTCCATATCTTGGCTATTGTGAACAACGCTGCAATGAATATGAGAGTGCAGATATCTCTTCAATATACCGATTTCAATTCCTTTGGATATATACCCAGAAGTGGGGTTGCTGGATCATATGGCAGTTCTATTTTTAGTTTTTTAAGGAACCTCCATACTGTTTTCCAAAACGGTTGCATCAATTTACATTCCCACCAAGTGTACAAGGCCATACATGTGTGGTCCATTTCTAAACTCTTTATTCTGTTTTATTGTCCTATATATCTAAATTTATCCCAATACTACCATGTCTTGATTACTGTAGCTTTATAGCAAGTTTGAAAATAAGGAGTGTAAGTCCTGCAACTTTGTTATTTTTTTTTAATTGCTTTGACTTTTTCAGGTCTGATGCATTTCCATTTCAATTTTAGCTTGTCAATTTCAATAACGAAAAGCCTTCTGGGATTTTGATTGGATTTCTTTGAATCTATACAATTTGGGGAGAATTTACATGGTAACAATACTGAGTCTTTGGATCCACAAGCATGCTATATCTTTCCAATCATGAAGTTGTTCTTCAATTTCTCTTGGCAACATTTTTTAGGTTTCACTAAACATATCTGGCACACGTTTTGTTAAATTTTCAAGTATTTCAGTTTTTATGCTACTGCTAGAGTACAAGCAACTTTTCTTGTAGCTTTTTGGAAATATAGCTGACATACAATAGATAGTTATTTAAAGTGTATAATTTGACATGTTTTAGCATCTGTATACACCAGTAAAACCATTACCCCAATTAAAATAATGAACATATCCATTTCCCCTAAAAGTTTTTTGTACCCCTCTGTTATTCGTCCCTCCTGCCCTTTACAGCCTGACCCTTCCCACTTACCTTCCAGGCAACCACTGATCTTTCTATCTCTAGGGTTAGTTTGCACTTTCTAGAATTTCATATATATGGAATCATAAAGTATGTTCTCTTTTTCATCCTGCTTCATTAACTTAGCATAATTATTTTGAAAAATGTTCACATTGTTGCATGTATCAATAGTTACTTCTTACTTATTACTGAGCCATATTCTACTCTATGAATGCATCACAATGTTTATCCAGTCAACTGTTGATAGACATTGTTTTATTTTCTCCAGTTTTTGCCTATTACAAATAAAAGCTGCTTTCAATGTTAGCATACAAGTATTTGTACAGACATATGTTGTCATTTCTCTAGGGTAAATATCCATGGGAAGAATGGCTGGTCATAAGGTAGATGTATGTTTAACATTTTAAACTCCAAACTGTTTTCCAAAATGGATGTAACCACATTATGGATCATGGTAAAGTGGAAGGGCATACAGGCCAGAATAATCTTTTCTATATCTTTCATATGTAGGTTGGTAAGGGAGATTTGTTCATTAATCAAATGTTACTGAATTAACTACTGAATGCAATGAACTGGGTTAGGCACAGAGGACATAGCAATGAATAAGACAGCCATGGTTCCTGCCGTTTGCTGCTTACATTCCAGAAGGAAAAACAGACACTATAACAACATAGTTCACAATTATTTGCTCACAAAGACATACAGAGTGCTCTGAACCCAACCTGACTGGGGACTCTCTCAAAGCTTCTTTGAGATAGTAACAGCCGAGCTGAGTGTTGAAGGATGAGTAGAGATTAACAAGACAGATATAATCCCAAGGGACTGTGATAACACCACAAAATAGTAGTTCTGGGATCCAATATAACTACCCTAGGATGTAAATATTTACTTATTTATTCCCTTAATCAGTTAGGCCTGCTCCCAATTCCTGCATGAAAATCAATCCTAGGCTTTAGCATAAAAAGCAGGATCTAGGAGCATCATGATCTTTTTCTCTTGATTCAACACTAAACTGAGTCCCTTCTTCAAGATAGAAATGTCCCTTCTGAATAATGAAAACAACAATCTCTTTCATAGTAGAATCTCTTTCATCATAGTAGAATCATGAATGGAATAATGAAAATAGCAGTAATCATAATGATAACAGCAGCAGCAGCTAACACGGTATCTGTAAAGTGTACAATCTACTGTCCATCACACAGGAGGTGTACTTACTGCCCTTTGGTGCTTACATTCTAAAAGGAAAAAAAGACTAAACAACATAGTTCACCATTATGTGCTCACAAAGAGGTACAGAGTGCTCTGAACCCAACCTAGACTGGGGAATCTCACTTTCCATGTGGGAGGCACTATGTAATTTCATCCAATGCAAATAATAACCTCATGAAGTAGATACTGTCATTACCATTTTATATAAGAATGAACTATGTTCCAGAGAGATTAAATAACCTGTTCATCATCATAAATCGGTCAGTGATAGAGCAGGAATTTGGGCACAGAGGCCCTAAAGCACCAATGGTAGGGGTATGTAAAAAAAGTATTTGTTTGCCTTAGAGTCAAAATAATTTTGTGACAGGCAAATGATATGCTGATGACTGTAAGTACTACTTCTGAGGACCACTGATCTCAGGCAAATGTCACTCACAGTAAAAATCCTCAGAGAAGACAGCACAGTGTCAGAAAAATTTGGATTTAAATCCCAATTCTTCCACTTATTAGCTGTGTGACTACAGGCAAGTTATCTAACCTTACTTAGTCTCAGTACAGAATGAGAAAAACATACCTGCTTTGCAGGCCTGGGCCAAGATCATAAGTAATGTATGGAAACACTCAGGACGTTGACAGGAACATAGTAAGTTGTATATACAAGGTTGTTATCAAAGTTGTTCCTTCCATAGCGTCTGGAGATTCTGACTAACAGAGATAAGAAAGCTTCCTGGTTTCACTCTTCTAATAATTATTTCTTTAGAGGTAATATGGAATCAAACACAAGTAATCAGAGGAAAGAGGTAAAGATTCGAGTTCAGTCCCTTAAAGCGCTGCAAAACTTCCTCTCGTTAACATATTCTTAGTTGCCTAAAACAAACTCAGGGTTGAAAGAAATCATAGGAATACATTTAGCCCACCCTTCTTTTAGTAGTCTTCCTTTAGACCAACTGAAAATACTAAAGAGACAGCACTCTGTCCATCTTGGCCATGTCGTTTTGAACATTCCTTTTTTCCACCTCTCTTTTGCCACAAAAATAAACAGATGAGTAG
>NW_016819049.1:2322074-2356612 GCF_001698545.2 Rhinopithecus bieti
TTTTTGCCATGACTTGACTAGAAAAACAAGTAGGCAATTTGTTTTTAAAATGGGAATAATAGTATACTAAATATCATCTAACACCCTAGACACTATGCTGTAAAAGTCATCTCCTACGAATAAAATAAATCCAAAAGATGAATGTATGTTTTATTAGCTACTCTCATGCCTTTCATTGGCCAGTAACTACATCACCCAGGGCATTATATATCAATCTATTTCATAACAATTTCTTTTACACTCAAATGAAGTTACATTTTTTTAAAACCTTGGAAAACTTGAGCTTTTAATTTTTGGTGGTGGTGATAGTGTCGGGGGCAGTGGATTCCTCTTCCTTTCCCTTAAAATCCACCTTCGATTTAAGTGTTTAAAATACATTTCTATAATAAATACATGTACTAAAAATAGCTTCATTTAAAAAAAAAGTATGATTTAAGAACCCCAAATTCAACAAATCCTCAGTTAACTAAAGAAAATGGTTACCTCACTCCCCTTTCCCCTGAGCCAGCTATAGCTAAATGACTTGAACACTCTGCGTGCTTAAGTCTGATACCACCTCTACCCCCAGCCGCAGGCCTCCGCCTGTCGTCATCATGCATCTCACGTACACCCTGACAGGGCCCATCAATTCCTATTGCTTTTCACCAGGCCTCGACTCTGGCACTTTCCCCTGGGGAGACCTTTACTGGTCTCCATACTTAACCCTTGAACCCAGCCTAATCCATCAGCCTCATTGAATAAACGGTGATAGGGAATGTTTCTCCCTAAAGACAGGCAGCCAGCCTCTCCACTTAAAACTCAGAAAGAAAGCCATCAACAGGGTCTGCTTTGTTTGTCAGTGTCGCCAGCTTCTTCACTTATTGATGTTTTTATTGTTGCAGTGCGCAGCTGCTTGAGTCAAGGGAAGTGGTATTCAAGGAGACATCAATTAAGTGCTTGTTAAATGCTATAGATGCTCTTTTGAAATTGTCCCCTGGGACTCTCCTTGGGAGTTCCCAAAACCAGTGGAGGGCACAGTTGCCATTTTGGAATAGGGTTTCTCCAGTGCTTCACAGAACAGCTTCATAACCCACACTCTTATGCACACCTTTTGGACTCTACTAGCAGATTTTAGGAATTCTGACTTCTAAGAAGGAAATATAATACTCTTTTTTAGGAAAGACAAGCAGTCATAGAAAGTAATATTAAACATATAAACATACTGTGTAAAACCTCCTTACCTCATAACCAAATTGCAGCTCGTCAGAGGTCAGCATAATGATATCATCATCAATGGCCAGAACAGCTTCCGTCTCGATTTCATCATAAGGGAAGAAACGGTTACTTAACTTGTTTTCAGCAGTCCTCACAACTTTTAATGGAACCCGGATTTTGGGCCAGAGAGAATCTGGAAAAAGGGAAAAAGTAGTTACTATTCTCTTAATTTTATGAGGAGATAAAGTAGTAAAAGCATGACATCACAAATGAGATAGAAGAATCAACCTCTATCCATGGCTGTCATCAAATCCAAAGGTACAACTGTGCCAGGGGAGATTCTCACAGATGCATCTTTATTATGATAAAAACTACATATACTGTACATACACACACACATATACAACACATATACACACATACAATATACATACATATTTATCCTCTCTAAATCTTGTAACATTACTAATTCTCAATACTGTCCTAACTAGAATGAACAAACTGGCTTCAACTCACAATTGAGAGGCAGAGAAGCCAAACGACTCGACCAAGGTCACAATGACAGGAATAAAGTCTGCATTACCTCATTCTCAGGATCAAGACTTTAATATCAGAACTCTACCCACCTCTGGTAAACACTCTGTAAAATACTTCCAGGTAAGTATATCCTAGCTGAAAACTTGCCTGCAGCTGTTCTAGGAAATACAGTGTATGTGCCGAAGATGTCTGCCCCGACGTACCCACCTCCATCATGCAATCAAACAGCTTTCAGTGCCGCTAAAATCCACCCCTCATCAAAGTATGTTTCATTGAATGAGTGTAGCTTCCTTAACTCAGCACTGTATCCCCTTCCCCTGACTCACTAGGTTGGGTTTCTCGTCATGACCAATTTACAAAGTAAATATCAAATTTCTAGGTCCAATTATGTGGGATTTTCTAGTATACTAAAGAAGCACCAACCCATAACTTGCCTTATATTTTTTTCCCATTCTACTTTATGAAATGACTGGAGTAATTGAACCACAGGTTCTTTGTTTTAAAATGTTGCATTTAGCAGAGCATGAAATTCAAACTTCTTTGGTACAGCACCCATGTCCATAGATCTCAGAGGGCAGTTTGTTCGTTACACATTTATCAAACAAGAATAGGAAGGCTAGGTATCATACTGCTTTCAAAAAGTCTATCATGGCATTGTAGAAAAATCTCATTTTTGTGGGTCTTGAAGTCCCAAAGCGCTCATGGCCACTCCAAAGTCACCATAATGAAGGAGAAGTATGATACAGGGAAAGTCAGTAGGGAAAAGCTGTCTTAACTGATTGCATATAAAATGTTTTACTTCTGCATAGTTGTAATATAACTGGTTGTAGAACACACTGTTGAGGCACTCCCAGGGTCTTGGAAGGGGCCTGTGCAAGTGAGAGGCTTTGTAGTCAAGGAAGAGATTCATGGTCTTAAAATAAACCTGTGGCACAGAGCCTAAAAGAGAGTGGTCAGCTCCAAAAAGTGTGTTTGGGAAAGGGCTGAATCCATGACCAGAGAAATAACCCTATGGGCCACTGCCTTTTCATCAATATCAACAGTTAATTATAGTTAATTCTTGGCACATAATCGATAAATATCTTTGGAATAATGCATGAACACATGACTGAAAGACTGGAGGCCTGAATTCTGCATTATCTATGGGATCTTAAGCAAGTCCACTCTTCTCAGGACAAGAATAAGCAGAGGGAAAGGGAGAAGTGGACTTCGTTAAGCAACTAATATATGCCAGATGCTTTACAGATGCACTGTCATTCAATCCTCCTGACAACCTTATGAGGCAGGAATTATTTACAAAGTAGTATTTTCATGGCTCAGAGAGGTTAATTAACCTGCCCAGTGATACACAGAAAATAATAAGGCTAGTATTTGAACTTAAGTCTGTTTAGCATTAAAAGACCAAAAAGGACCTGCAGCTTCAGAATCCCATGTTTCTCTGGATCTGGAACAAAACTAGTAAGGTTCAATCACTTTCTCCAGCAATCATTCTTATTCTTGCTTGATCCCTACTTCCTATATCAGATAAATAAAATCCCTGTCATACAACTACCATTCCCAAATCCTTATAAAACATGAATACATTGTAACAGTGGTCCTCAACCTTTTTGGCACCACGGACCAGTTCTGAGGAAGAAAATTTTTCCATGAATAGGGGGGAAGGTGGGGCGGGGATGGTTTTAGGATGAAACTACTCCACCTCAGATCATCCGGCATTAGATTCTCATAAGGGGGCGCAACCGAGATCCCTGCACGAGCAGTGCACAATAGTGTTCTCGCTCTAGTGAGAATCTAATGCTGCCGCTGATCCTACAGGAGGCGGAGTTCAGGTGGTACCACCGCTTCTCCTGCTGTGCAGCTGGGTTCCTAACAGGCCATAGATGGCTTCGGGTTCATGGCCCCGGGTTGGGGACCCCTGTACCGTAACATCTAAAATGAAGGAGGTTATAGCCCTACCTACCAGACCAGTGGTTTTCAGAACTTTTGGTTTCAGAATCCCTTTATGCTCTTAAAAATTACTGAAAATCCCAAAGAGATTTTGTTTATATAGGATATGCACACACGCGTGCGTACACGCGCGCGCACACACACACATAAACACACTACTTACTATATTAGTAATTAAAACTGAGGAAATTTTAAAACATGAAATACATGAAAATATACAAGCACACATTCCATTAGCTGTGGGAAATGATGTCACTCATGACATGTAGATTCTGGAGAACTCTATTGTACATTTGTGAGAGAATAAAAGAAGTGGAAAGAGAATGACTAAGTGTGATTACGAAAATAATTTCCTTGTCCTGGATCTCCTGAAAGGAACTCAGGGATGTTCAGGGTACCCAGATTACACTCAGAAATCAGAGTTAGACTCTGTTCAGATTTGGGTACCACAATGTTAAGAGAAGTACCAACAAGCCCAGAAAATAGTTGAGAAGAAATAACCAAGACAGTGCAGGCATCTGTATCCAGGCTTTCTATCGAATGCTTAAAGAAATGAAGTGTGCCACTTATTACTTTATTGCCTCTCAGTTTCAACTGTAGTCATCACTGCCCTGTTAGTGATAGCCGAACTGGACCCTGCAATCATCTCTCCTTTGCCAGCTGGCATGGCGTCACACTGTGTCAGTACAGGGCACTGAAGGGCCAGTGCAGTGCGTGGGGGTGGCTTTCTTCCTGGTTCTGGTATGCCTTTTATACTTCTTGCTCCAGTAGTGCCTGGCCAGCAGACAGGCAGGCAGGCAGGCAGGCAGGGACACTTGTCTCTAGCAAGTGTAAGCAGCACCTCTTCCCTGGAGCGGCTTCCCAGCAGGTTCTAGCACACCCTAACAGGCTTCCCAGTGAATTTAACAGCACCCCTCCAGGCAGCTTCCCAGCAAGTTCTGTGGATGCCCCACCAGCAACTCAGCCAAAATTCTCCCTGTGGGTAGCTCCAGGTGAGCTCCACTAAAGCCCTAGCCAGTTTCCCAGCAAGTTCAATAACACTTCTGGGGCAGATTCCTGTTGAATTCCATGTGTAGATGAGGGCATGATTGGGTTTCCTGCTTGTCAACTTTGGCCTGTGGCACTTCAGTAAACTTTACTAATCCAGTGGGTGTGATTAGTAAGGTGTGAATCTCAGATCTAGCTGGGGAAGGGGCTCTCCCAAGTTTATTTTCTATAATCTTTAGAGTTCTCTTTACCCTTTAGTAGGCAAATCCTGTTACTAGTTAATAATTCTTCAGATTAAATTTTTCCTGTTCAAATTACCATGCGGTTTCTGTCTCCTAAATGAACCTTGACTAATATTATTGGGATATCAGAAAGACTATCGAATGAAAAGGGAATTGTTCTCTATGGCCTCTAGAGTTAGAAGCATGACAAATGGAAGGGGAGAAGTTACAGGGAAACTGATTTAGACTTAAAATAGGTAAGAACTTCCTGATGGTATAAACTGTTCTAAGACGTGTTGTGTTCAGCAGCACAATGTGCCCTTTTACTTCAAACGCACTAACTTAGGTCAGATTTCTACTTGATATCAGGTGGAAACTAAACAAGATGCCTCTATGGCCTTAGGATTCCATGAGGCAGCAAACATCACAGAAAAAACACAGTCTTTGGAAACAGCTTCAGATCCCAGGTCTACCACTTACTTGTCATGTGACCTTGAACAAGTTAAACACCCTGAGCCTGCTTCTTCAACTACGAAGAAGGAATAACGACGCCACCATCTTGACATGATTGACTGTGAGGATGAATGGGAAAGTATTCAGAAACACAGTGCCCAGCACACTGGCGGTAGTCACTAAATGTTAGCCATGCTGTCTCTGGAAAGTCTATGTCTACCTACAGAACCAGAGCATTTTTTTTGAACCCTAGGTAGCAGTGTCAAAGTGGTACATTTGAGATCTGGTACAATCCAGTGGTATACCCCTGGCTCAGGCCTTCCATATCCATTTTGAGAGAAGCAAGATCCCTGACATGAATCCTCTAAACTCTCACACGCTAATAAAACAAAAGAACATGGAACTTTGGTCATGTTAATTCCACAAGACAACAAACAGCTCCTCTTTCCACTATGCAGGGAAACTAGGCTAGCTACTTTGATTAAGTATGAACGTACTTCTACACTGGATGGAATCTGGACTTACAATTGGGGAATGTGTATAGCATATTCAACCCATAGGCAGCTTTCCACACTGTTCATCTATATATGTCCAAAGAATTACCTGAGACCATGTCCACAAAGAACTAACTTGCCTCTGTGAAGTCTTTGAAGGGGAGGTTTTAGAGAGCAATGAAGACCCAGGAGGATGATATGGGGTGCAGGTAGAAATATAGACTGAATCATGGCTTTTTAAGATATATAGTTACTTTTCCCTGTTGCAAGTTAGATCTGAGTAGCCAAAAGTCGGCTTTGGCAAAAGGCGTCTCCATTTTAGTGATCAGCTATCTGTGGACCATCACTACCACCAGACAGGACTCTAAATAGAATTCTCAGTTTTGTGTTTTCCCTTTGTCAAATTAAATGGCCTCCATGAAAGAGAAGTAGCATTCTCTCAGGCTTCTGACAGTATCCCTTTCGTGGAGGCCAGAAATGAGAGGGCAGCAATCAAAGAACAAGCATTAAAATTATATCCTGCCTTTAGATAATCCTGATATGGAATTTTGATTCTGGAAAGGTAACCTTTAAAAAAATCGGGACTGGAGCAGTAGAAGGAGAAGGGAGCATGAGGTAGGAAAGAAAAATATATGTGAAAAAGAAAAGAGGTTTTTTTCCTTCCCATTAGTCTTTTCAAAAAAATAGATTTACTTTTCTGTCTCTCTGAGTCCCTGACAAGGATCTAGTTCTTATATATGATCCCAAATCAAAGAACTGACAACGCATGATGATTTTCCTACAACTAAATGGTAATCTAAATAGACATGGGGGGGCTTAGTGCAAAGGGCGTGAGCTTTGGATCTAGAAAGATCTGTGTTGATTTCTGACAAATTACTAATCTGAGTTTCATTTTCCTTATTTTTGTAAAACGGGGATAATAATAGCTTCCTTGCAGGCTTGTCCTAAGGTCTAGAGATAATAAGCATGTAGCACAGTTCCTATTCCTAGGATTTAAAAAGTATATAATATGGTTACATCATCATCTTCACAAATGGATTCTTGTGAAGTCCTATGAACTTTACTTCTCTACTGATAACATGAAGAGGTCTAGACAAAGGATATGGGGGTGACCCCTAGAATGCAGACAGAAACTGTGTCATAGCTAGAAATCTTCAGGCCTAACTTCTATTGCTTAGCCTAAATGGGGTCTTTTTTCCTTACTCCTTTAAATTCTAAATGAAACAGCATGCCCTTGTATCTTATGTCTCATCCTGTGAACCTATAACAGACAAAATAGAAATGTCACCTTCCATTCATACAAAGTAGCCTGAAAAATAAGATTTTCAAATGCATTGCAGAATTTATGAAAAACAAACAGCTGAGCTAGGTGACCTGATAACTTCACAGTATGAGCTTTAGTCCAGCTCAAAGGAGAAAAAGAACTCCTTGTGTTATGGATTTCTTTTTTTAAGTACATTGATTAACGGTTTTCTCCATGTTGGATGCCAAGAGAAATGTGAGCAAAGACATTTTTCTCCAACTTGGCAAAGGTACTACAAAATGGTCAGGTTAACTGAAGATGACCCCAAGTCCATCCTGCCAATCACTATCATAAATACAACCACAGATTCACAAAACAAATTATCAGATTATCTCCATACGAACCTTAAGCCTACTTCAGAATTGCCTGAGTTGCTGGTGTACAGCTGGTCTCATGAACCAACTCTCCGCAGTCCTAGAACTTGGCTCACAAGGAAGGTGGCTGCTGCTTTTACTCCCCTGTTGACCATTCTGCGTTGCTGACATGCTCAGCCAACCCCACCCTGCCTGCTAGGACTATGCAAATCACAATCTGAAGCTGGGGGGCTCCTGATATTAATACAAATTTAAAACTAAAGTCAGTTAAAAGAAGAAAGGCAGTAGCCTGCCTTTTCTTCTGACAAAGCTCAAAATCAATGTGATGAAAGGTCACTGGAAATTTCAATTGCCTAGTCTAAGTATTTACTTAAACTTAAAACCCAGAAATTTGGACTTAAGTGTAACCAAAAGAAAAAAGTATTTGGTTGGGTTGGAGAATGAAAAAAAAAAAAAAAAAGTAGGAAGGCGGGTAGATTTCTGCCTACACAAATCCTCCCAGCAGCAGACATGGTAACCACAATATTTATTTTAGTAAATGTAGAGAAAGTGAAAAACATCACTTTTGCCTCTAATATTTCAAAGACTTGGACTTGCTTTTATATATATATATATATATAATATATATGTTACTAATGCTGTATGTGAAAAATCAGATGCCTTTGCTGGCATGCGGACCAGAGCTGACAGCCTCATTTACCAACTGAACAAACACCCCACAGAAGATTAAACATGGTTCATGTTCTCCCCAAACAACCACATAGCCAGAGCCAGAGCCCTGACCTAAAAACCGCTGTTAGAAAAAAGNTTTTGCCTCTAATATTTCAAAGACTTGGACTTGCTTTTATATATATATATATATATAATATATATGTTACTAATGCTGTATGTGAAAATCAGATGCCTTTGCTGGCATGCGGACCAGAGCTGACAGCCTCATTTACCAACTGAACAAACACCCCACAGAAGATTAAACATGGTTCATGTTCTCCCCAAACAACCACATAGCCAGAGCCAGAGCCCTGACCTAAAAACCGCTGTTAGAAAAAAGCCAGTCCAGTCACTACACGTGTCAAAATTAGGGCCTCATCAGTTAAGGGCTCTTTTTCCTCCCTAGAGTCAAAGTCTTTTAAAATAAACTAAAGTCCTGGTCATAAAATTAACCACTACATTTTAGCAGGGTCTTACCAAAAATTAAAACTGAACACCCAACTCCAAAATCTGGGCTCCTGCTACACTGCCTTTAGTTGTGCCAGTGTAGAGGCTTAGATCAAGAAGGAAAAAAAAAGTTATCCTTTCTCACAGTTTGCAATGATACCTTCCCAAAAGAAGTGACACAAATTCACAATAAATAACTCACCTTATGCCTAAAGTGGCTAACCAGGAGTTATAAGGAGAAGCCTCTTTTGCATTTAGCACTATAATTTGCAACTCTGCCTTTCAGGCAGGACTGCAGGAACAGGCTGAGAGTCTCTCTGAAAGCTGGTGGCCTTTGCATGCAGGAGCATATACAGGCCTGTGACTACCACAAGACACAATAGGCCACTCCAGACCCAATGACAGGCCCCAGACTTCCTTCTACAAACATAACTCATCCTTTATAAATGAAGGGACTAATTAGCAATGCAATACCATCCAATTCACTTCACTCTGGAGAAAGGCAATTGGTATGAATAAATCCAAGTCAACAATTTCCTTCTTCACATAGTTCCTTATAATTGTCTCTCTTTTCCTTCCTTTCTGTATTCTCATCCTCCCTTCTTAAATGATGCCCACATTTTCCTTTTTCTTTTACCCCTTTCCTTCTCCCTCATTAAGTATCAAACAAAACAAAAACCCAGAAAACTGGCCATGCTATAGTGTTGAGAAAGAGAAAACAAATCTTGGCATAGAAAGTTAATTTTTAAAAAAGGGAATGATATAAGACTTTCATTTAAAATAGCAGTTTTATTTACTCAAACTGCGGCTCCCTAAATCTAAAAAGAAAGCATATGATTCTCTCAGAGAACAAACATCTCATGAAGTAAAGGAAAAACTAAAGAATTTTCTCAAGGCATATTCTGATTTGCCTAACAGAGCCAGAAATATGGTCTTCTTCCAGCCTGGACTATAGATCTACTACTGGCCATTTTCAGGGTTGACTCTCCCGACTTCAGTATATCCATAAAAGAGACTAGCCATAAAAAGTGCAGATACTACTGTCAGGCAATAAACTAGACCTTATCGGTGACAGTGGTGCACATTACTAACTTCAAACTCATTCATTCCTTGCTCTAATCCATCAGAAACTTCCTGGCTTTAATAGGCTATAAATGGCAGGAGCTTTGAAGTCCCTGGGATTAGGATCAGTAATACACAGACTGAAAGAGAAACTAAATGCAGGTGGAACATACTCTGTGCGTCCCGAATTAAAAACAAATCCAATGAATCAAATAGTCCTTAACCCTAGCTGCCAGCCAGCAGATTACAGGGGTGGCCAAGGCAAGGAACAAAGTGATTAAGGGAGAACCAATGGGAACTTCTAGTGATTGCTCTCTTTAAGGACCTGACTTGAAGTCTGGACAGGGTATGCTTTGCTGCTGACTTTTCCAATTAGATGTGAGGCCATCCTTTTTAATTTTATTATTATTATTATTATTATTTTTTTTTTTTTGGAGGAAAGTACAGCATCAGAGCAGAGATAAGAAAGGAGAAAACTAATGCCTTTTAAACTGAGTTTTCATGTAAACAAATCAGCTGAGATGGCTGAGGGAAGCTGAGATCTGTTTTCCCAAGGCTGATAGCCTTTGATCCTATTGATTCCTAAGCCCTCAAACACTTGTGGCTACAGAGGATGCCAGGGCTTGGAGTTAAATGGGCCACCCTAGAACAAGAATGAGAGGACTGAGAAAAATGAAGGCATGCTGTCTCAGAAATGGCATTGCTATTGACAAAGCAGGAAAATTTATTTAAAACAAAGGATGTGAATAATTTGGCCATCCAAAATCAATCCAGCTGAGAGAGGCACTAAGGCTTCTTACCTTCTGGAGGGTTTTTATTCTGATTATTCCAGACGACAAGCAGTTTGGATAGACTGGGCACCTTGGACACTTCAGTGATGACCCGGAAGAGGCTCTCTACTCGGTCGTAGGTGAGGACTATGGCGGTGAACCCTTGAGACTGTGGTGGGATCAGCGGGAGGAAGAGTGGATTGCTCACGCTGCCCCACTTCTACAAGACGACAGATTAACAAAGGTCAGAAAAGCAGCTGTAACAATATGGCTCACCCAATATCGTCGGCAAACCCAAACATGGCAGGCTTGGCGGCTTTTACCAGGACCGATCCCAGAGCTAAGCAACTGCTCAAAGTCTTCCCCTCCTCAAAATTTGCATGGACTAATTAAGTTTGGCTCTGATATCACTGAAAAAGGAGCTGAGAACTTTTGCAGCTGAGAAAAGAACTCTAGTTAAACACGACAGATTAAAGCATGCATTTATCTCCACTCTCTCCCCAAAACCAATAAAAAGGCAGTTGATGAATATAAAAGAATATAAATCTGCAAGGACAAAGAGACGGGAGAAGAGACAACAGCTGATGGGCCTATTACGATATTTCTGAAAGACGGAAAGGGCTAGAGAAGGGGTAGCAGAGGAGGAGTGAGAGTGGAGACCTGGGCACCTACCAGGAGGGGAGGCAGCAATGGCAAGCAAGCCAACCTGGGAATTCACAGGGCTCAGGAATGAAACTCACCAGATACCTTGTGAGGTAAGAGGAGCGGTAAGGTTGAAAACAGGAAGACTGTTAAAAATCTGTGTAAGGAGCAGTTAGAGGCCCAGATTCACAAACTTTCCCTTGATCCTATTCAGCCAGAAAACGACTCGTCCCTTATCCCAGCTAGAGAAGGGAGGTTTCCTCGAGGAAACTGAAGCTCTAGACAGGGAAATACAGGCAGAGAGGAGAGGAAAATACAGGCTAAAAATCTACATTCTGAATAATGGGCCCTACAGCCTTCTTTCCCCTTCAGTTCCCAAAGCGTTGGCAGCCATGTGGCTAGCTTGGCACCCCAACATCTTACAGTGAAGTCCTCCAGGCAATAAGCTGGCCTTCACACAGAGAGCTTCCGATCAGCTTTTCAGTGCTTCCCTCTCAATCATGAGCAGATTCTAGAATCACAGACATTTCAAGAGCATCTTCAGCATGAATGACAGAAACCAAACAAATAAAGAAAAAAAGGAACTTAGAAGTAACAGAAACAATAGAAGCAGCAGAAGGAAATTAAAATCGCATCAACAACAAATTGTATCCACTGGGAGATAAGATTCTTCATCCATGAAACAAGAATAAATTCCTATTTTTATTTTAAAAGCTCTATCAAAGAACAGAAACAACTCTTTGACATTAAAAATATAATAGTTTAAAAAAATTTTAAGGGCAGGATTGCTACCTGGTTGGTCCTGCCAGTGGGAGGAAAAAGGGTCAGGATTGCAAGATAAAGATGAGAAAATATTCCAGACTGGTGAACAAAAAGGCAGAGATGAAAAATAAGGACAGAAAAAAATGAGAAAATCTAGGAGGTCCAACATCCATTTAATAGGAGATTCCAGAAAAGAAAACATAGACTATGGGAGAAATAAATCTATCAAAGAAATTAAAGAAGTTCTCAGTACGTAAGATATGAGAGGTATGAATTTTCAGATTGCAAAGGATTAACAGAAGTAGCACAGTGAATTTTTTAAAAGACAAAATAAAAAAACAAAACCACTGCCATATTACAGTGCATATTTCTAAACACAGAGAATAAAGAGAAAATGCTCACAGTGTGTGAAAATAGGTGAGGAACATATGAGTTCAATGTACAATTCTCAAAACTTATCTGTTAAGTGTGAAATGTTTTAAAATAAAGTTTAAAAGTAATGAAAGAAATTCAATCTCTTTGCTATCATTAAAATATTAAGTACTTTTAATACAGCAATGTAAGCAAAACTATTTTTGTACTGATAACAATTAAGATTATTTAAATGTTCTTATATTTTTTACCAGCTTTATTAGGATATGATTCATGTACCATACAATCTACCCACTTAAAGCATATAAAGGTTTTGGTATATTACATTGTTCACTTTTTAAAACTGTAGTAAAATAGATATAATATTAAATTTGCCATTTTAACCATTGTTAAATTGTTAAATGTGTAATTCAGTGGCATTAATTACACTCATATTCATACATTATCATGCAAAAAGCCCAGGACTGAATTCCATCTTTGCCAGAAGGTGGCTGAGTATAAAATGTCCTATCTGCTATTACAGCTGCTGCATACTTCCCTAGCCTTTTATACTCTGGGATTGCCAAGGTCCCCTATCAATCTCATCCATATCACTGATGGACACCCATCACCACCTTTGTGACAACGGCTGTCTGCCAGATGTAAGAGTGTGGGATGAGAAATGCACACAAACACACGGAATACACATGGGATGGAAACTCAAAGAAGCTGAATGCGATTCCTGGGGTCCTAATGTAATCAGGATATTAAAGCCAAAGTGTCCACAACATGCTATAATTAGATTTCACAACCAAGACACAATAGGAAAGGCCATCTTTTCTTTTTCTTTTTTTTTTTCTTTGAGACAGAGTTTCACTCTTGTTGCCCAGGCTGGAGTGCAATGGCACAATCTTGGCTCACCTCAACCTCCATCTCCCAGATTCAAGAGATTCTCCGGTCTCAGCCTCCCAAGTAGCTGGGATTACAGGCATGCACCACCACACTTGGCTAATTTTGTGTTTTTAGTAGAGACGGGGTTTCTCCATGTTGGTCAGGCTGGTCTCAAACTCCCGACCTCAGGTGATCCACCCGCCTCAGCCTCCCAAAGTGCTGGAATTACAGGTGTGAGCCACCACGCCCGGCCAGGAAAGGCCATCTTTTCAATGTTGACCTTCTGTTTCCATGATATCACACTTTAATATTAAACTGTAGTCTTAGGAAGGTGCCTGGATTTTAGTATTTGACCTTAGCAACTCATTGTATTTCTAGAAACCTTTTTGAGTTTTCTACCCCAAATTTTATTCTTTATCTCTTCCTGACCTTTATGGAAACTGAAGTCAGAAAGTAGTCCTATATTTAAGTCATAATTAATCCCCAGGGACGGTTCATGGTCTATGTGTCATCACTATCCCCAACCCAGTCACCTAACCCTCTTGACACAATACTCACTAATGCCTGCTTGAAAAACATCATTTTAAGTGGAAAAGAAACAAAAAGATTCTTTTAAAAAAGTGTATAAAATGATTTAATGTGTGATATTGAAACAGTCAAGATCCACTGAGTACTTACTAAGCATAAAGCACTGTGCTTTACATGTATTACCTCATTAGATATTCACAACAACCCCCAAGATAGATATGGCTACTGTTCTCACTTTACAGATGAGGAAACTGTAGAACTAGAAATAGCAAATGATGTTCAAGGCTATATAACCTGTAAGTGATGGAAGTGAGATACAACTCAAGCAATCTGATTCCAGAACACCAGATGGTAATGGTTCACAGCCCTTCCCTATGCCCTCCTACATACATACCCAGACCGGGTATGCATCACCATTTTATAGACTTTGGAAAATGCAAGTGTGGGGAACTCCAGAGTTTGCTACTTCTAGCTCTTTTCTCAGACAAAAATCCTAAAAGTTTTTGATCCTTGTTAATAAAATCTGGGCCAATAAGCAAGAACCCACCCCAAACACTATGATTTCAGAGAGTCTATGGAATAAAAACACACCAAATATATAACACTGACACAAAGTGTGCACATAAATTTAAAAAGATAAATACACCACTAAAACAGAAGGAAAAACTATTAAAACTCTAACAGAATGAGGTCTGTTCTTTGGGAGAAGGGGGGAGAATGCCAACACACTTAAATGTCTTTATGACATTAAGAGGAGAGGAAAATTCCCTAAGAGATGCAAAGCACAGACTCACAAAACGAGTGCCTTGGCATTTAAACTAAGGCATCCCTGAAAGGCATCGCAGCTCTGATTTCAAGGAGCTGCCAGGGACATGGAGCCAAAGTCGCTGGCAAGACAACAGATCGGGTCTCATCCCACACGCCAGCTCCACTTGGGAAGTGAACTGGTAGGAGAGGAGGGAGGACAGGAAGGAATGGCTGGCTGGGAAGTGGACAGTAACTTTTCTTGATGTTCAGTTTTTCCACACTTGCATCCCAAACAGGGCTTGACTACTGGAGAAGCAGGGAAGGCAGCATGGGGGTACGGACAGCATGAAAAGGAGCATAAGGAGGACTGGATCTTGCCGATACCTTCCCTTAAAATCCAGAAGTGGAGATGAACACAGGAGGCAGTATGTAAGCTTCTAAGCATGCATTTACTCAAATACAGGCTCGATTATTTACTGTAGAACACACCACCAGAGTTAATGCAAATGGCTTCAAAATTGAGTTAGCATGTTTGAAGTCAGTTTTGGAATCACAAGTCCTTAATCGGAATCCAGGTTCTTTCACTTGCCAGCTGCATAGCCTGGGCAAAGTACTTAACTTCTCTTGTACCTCAGTTTCTCTATCTATAAAAATCATCATACAACTATTACCATCTTTCTAGGTAGTATTACTTGGCCTAAATGAGGTAATATATGTAAGGTACTGTCATGTAGAAGCATTCAATAAATGATAGCCAAAATTGAACTTGTGTGAGTTGTAATTTCTCTGGGCTTCACTTTCTGTGTGTCTCAAAAGGGGGTAGGAGGTTGCCTAAGCAGTCTTGAGATCTCTTGCAGCACAAGAATTTCGAATGAATTGCAGTACAAGAATCCCAAATGAAATTCTTCTTTCTCCCTCTCTTTATCTTATCATGTTTCAAGGTCCTGGTTTACGTGGATTCTCTACCGCTACTTCTTCCTGTCCAAATACACTGTTTTTAATATCCACGATTTTCTCTTTTCCTTTCTATTCATTATGTTTTGGCTATCCTGAAAGCTCCATGAAGGCAGGAGCCAGAACACCTACTATTTAGAACAATGCCTAATTTTTCAATCAAAACTTGTTTTTTAAAGGAGTAAGTTAAAGCCAAATGACTCAGGCCTGTTTTATCTGTCTCCCTTATGTATAGATATGAATAGCTGATGTACATTCAAATGACTAAAATTATGAGTTTTGAAATGACTCCCAACCTAGTTAACTTGTTTTATACATAGTTACCAAGAATCTTACTGTGCTGTGTTCTGAAGAAGTGTAGGATTTTATAGGGATATTTAACAGAGGGCTTTAATCTGGGCCTTGCCATGTACTAGTCTTGTGACATGTACAGTTCTTTGAGTATCAGTTTCCTCATCTGTAAAACAGGGATCATGATAGTAACTACCTCCTAGGGTAATGATTAAACGAGATTATGTACATAAACATTTAGCAGGGGGCTCAACACAGGACCCTATGAATTAGAGTTTAAAGCAAACAAAATACTTCCATTCTTCCCAATTTGTATTCTTGCCTACTAAAACACTGGTATTGGTGATTCAGCAGTCATTCCCACTAGCATTATTTCTGGTACTCATTCATTCAGCTAACATTTCCTGAACATACACTACAAGCCTGGAATAGTGTTAAAGCTGCAAAGATGAACACTTGTCCGTCCTCTCAAAACACACATAACCTAATGGGGAAGACAGCGCGGTAAAAACACAAATTACAATGTAAACTAACAAGTAGTAAACAAAGAATGAAAGGTACTCCGTAGGTGGAAACGTGGAGATCTACACAATCACCTCTCCCTACCTGGAGACGAGGAGGTCTGAGCAGTGCCTTTAAGAAGCAGCAGGAGAGGGCTGGCCAAAGAAGCCTAGGGGCAAGCTGGGCGGCATGTGCAAAGATTTGCCGACAAGACAGTGAACCATCCAACAGGGCACCTCACAGCTTGCTGGGAGGAGAAAGGTCAGAGCAGAAATGAGAGGAACTCAGGTAATGGCAGGTTAGAGCTTTATGGTGAAAAGCCTTAAATAACAATTTTTTTTTAAAGTTACACAGCTAGTCTTTTCGTTTCTTTTGAAACTTTCTTTTCCTGATCATTGTTTTAGTGACAAATTGACATGGCTACCGTTATGCTCTATTTAAAGAGTCATAAATAGCAAACGGTCATCTGCAACTAAGCTTCTGTGTCAATTGCTTTTCCCTTCCTCAAGCATAATCCTATTTGCCTTTGGAGGTCAGTGACAGTGTGGAGAAAGCCAGCTTTAATTGGGGTGTATACCTTCACACAGACACTCCACCCCACTAGGGTAAGGTCAGCAAACTAACCTCCAGAGAAAAAAAGCTTACTGGGGAGGAACATTTCAAAAACGGCATTTAGTCACCTCTGAAATACCTTTAAGAATTGACCCCCTGCTGGCTGACCAAAGAGAGTGTCTACAGTCTGGGACCTCTTGACCCCACTTTCTGCAGGAAATCAAGCAAATTTAAACCTCCATAATTTACTCAAGACTGGTTTCTGCCAGGGAAAAGGCAAACAATGCTGGCAATTAACTCTGCTACCTGATTAAATCTCCATGATGGTAAGATAGGGCATAAAACCAGGCATCCAGCAACAGAGAGCTGGAGACGAGGCAAAGCCCATCTATCGCTGCTATGCCTTCAAAACCTTGGCTATCAATGCAATTTTCAAATGCACTCGATGAACCTGTTCACTCAAAGGTAGGAGGAGATACCAAAAGAATAAGTGTGTATTATTCTGACAACATGCTGGCCTTTGGCCAAAATGCCTTGCTCACCTCTTGCCCATCCTCCCACTGTTTACTTCTCACTCCTCCAATGAATATTCACTATAGAAGCGCCAATAAGAAATCTCACATTGTTAAATTGCAATTGCATAAAAGTAATCCCTAACAGCCACGAGAACTGTCAGGTCACAATGCCAGCTGTAGAAAAGTTCTTTTATTCTGGAAAGCCCTGGTGTAAGAACTAGTAGTGTGCAGACACTAGTGAGAGGGATGTGTGGGCTCAGGTTTCAGGATGCCTTGAAGGAAAGGCCATGGGAGACTAAGCTTAAAGTCAACTACCAGTTCAAAGGGGTTTCCCCTTTAGGAAAGAGATTCAAACTCAAGCAACTAGTGGTGCCTTGGCAATCCCAAACAAAGGAGGTTGCCTGGGCCCTTCCTGCAATCCTGATTTGCTTTCTTGTAGTTGAAAGGTCATGGTAGCTATATATGAGCCTAACCAAAACCATTCTAGGGTTACCATACAGAAAGCAGAGAAAGGTGGTAAACGGGTGGCCTTTGCTAGCCATTCTGAAATGTTCTTGCTGACTACTCGGATTGTGAAATCAAGAGCAAGGAAAACCACATTTCATTACCAACTAAAATACTCTTTAAGCCTAAACCAAACCAAACTGTAGCACTGAAGAAATCAAGCTGCAATACAGGATGATCCAAATTTTAATTACTATTCCTCATCATATCAGATATTTTTTGTCACTATGTATAACTTCATGTGAAAATAAGAGAATTCAGCAGATATTTGAGTCAACCTATATCTGATTTAAATGAACATATTTTGCCTAAACAGAAAAATGAGAAGACAGAGAAGAAAGTAAGAAAAGAAGACAGGCTTGTTATACAGAAGCTTTTGAGCCCCTAGTAATGAGAAAGAAGCCTTACCTATTCCTACCTTGATAGAAAGGGCAGTTTTCTTAGTTGTTTTGAAGTTATCAACCCTTACCTCAATGTGGTTTCAATTATGAATTACCAGACTAAAAGGGGAAAAAAGCTTTGATTTATTCTTTTTTGCTCCAATTATGCATGATGTGTTTCCACTGAAGACTTTGAAAAGTATTTCATCATGCCTCTCATCCAGAAGTGGTCAAAGGGCAAAACCAAAAGGAGTTAACCCCTTCATTTCTCCTTTAGGTTCAAAGAGACTCCCCATCAATGAATATAGGACAAGGCCTTGGAAGCAGGGCAATGAAAGAGTTAAGCATTAGCATCATATTACTAACGTGCATAAGGGTGGTGTCCCTTGTCCAAAATGGTGCGATGATATTTATGTTAATGGTTACTGGGAGATTTGAAAGGGGCAATCAGTAATGTGGTCCACGTTGCCTTAACCATTAAACCTCTACAGCCCCAAATACCCACAGCACAGCACTCTATCAGCCAGGCACATGCTGACTTGCAAAACTAGAGAATTACTGAGACCTAACAATGTCTTCAAGTAGCATCTCTTAGCTCAAGAGAGAAAAGTTTTGGGGACAAGTCTGAAGTTTACCTGATACATCGTGTCTACTTCATTTCACTCTCAAATAATTACTGATATGGTTTGGATTTGTGTTCCTACTCAAATCTCACATTGAATTGTAATCCCCAATGTTGGAGTAGAGGCCTGGTGGGATGTAAATGAATGATGGGGGTGGGTTTCCCCCTTGCTGTTCTCAAGACAGTGAGTGAATTCTCCCAAGATCTGGTTGTTTAAAAGTGTGTAGTACCTCTCCCTTCTCTATTCCTCCTGCTTCAGGTATGTAAGACTTGCGAACCTTCCCTTTTGCCTTCCGCCATGATTGTAAGTTTCCTGTGGCTTCCCCAGAAGCAGAAGCCTGCACAGCCTGCAGAACCAAGAGCCAATTAAACCTCTTTTCTTTCCAAATTATCCAGTCTCAGGTAATTCTCTATAGTGATGTGAGAACAGACTAATACAATAACTGACCGTTCTGAAAAACAAGAATAACACTGAAGGCCAAATCTCACTGACCAAACATTAAACAAACACGTGAAAAATGGAGAAAAGCAAAGGCTAGAAATTCTCTTAAGGCTTCAACTAAATAAGATAGTTAATTATTAACTTAAAGTTCCTGAAACCTATTTACAGCAATTTGCTCATAAGTGAGTTTTCTAAATGGTGGCATCACATTTGGGGGCACTGAACTAACAAGTACCATGATTGACATCTGAAGAAACTGAGCCAGAGACTAACTCAGGGTCACAAGAGCAGGCCAAATATGTCTACAGATATTCTCTTTTTCCTACAGCTGCTTTTAAGATCTTCGCTTTTTCTTTGGTTTACTGCAGTCTCATTATGATTACCAGGCTGTAAATGTACTTTTACTTATCCAGCTTGTGGTCTGTTAGTCTTCCTGGATCTGTGGCCTATGTCATTCAACAACTGTGGAAAATTCTCAGCTCTGATCCTTTCAGTAGGGCTTCTTTCCATTCCCCACCTCTTCTTCTGGAACTCAGCTTAGCGTATGTTGGACCTTCTCTCTCTGTTCTCTATATTACTTCACTTACTCCTTCATATTTTCCATCTCTTTGTCTCTTTGGGCTGCATTCTGAACAATTTCATTGACTCTAATAATCTAATCTAATAATTGCAAGCCCTTGCATGTCTATTTCTGGTAGTTCTCACTCACAATATTGCCTATAGCTTTATGGTTGTGAGCTGCTAATTGTCCTCAGACACTTAATTTATAAGAATTATTTGAGACTTGGACTGAAAATACAGTCCTTATGACAGGGTTTGTGTCTGCTTCTGCTGGTTCCTATCAATACAAAGCCACTTTCAACTAAATTCCCTTCTTAAGGCTTATTTGGATGATAACTATACTAAGAATCCATCTGGAGGTGGCTTGTGATTGCAGTTCTCAATCACAAGGGTCAATACAGACAGGTTTACTCCTTCCTTACTCTTTCATCGAAGACATAATTTTTAGTTCCCTAGCTTCATCCAAGAAGTCCTTGTGAGAGTTGGATGGGCCACAGGATTTAAATCCTAATCCCTGTCCCTTACTTCACAGAGTCACCAGGTCAAAGCTCCAGATCATCAAGGTCTACAAAAGTCTCCATAGCAAAAGCTGACTTTGGCTCCCATTCACCTCCCAGGATACTGAGTTTCACTTTGATTTGGGGATTAGTAAATACCTTACTTTCCTGCCAGCTCAGTAATAGGTTAAATTGCTTTATAATACTTCATTCAGTATTTTAGTTGTTCACTTAAGAAGGTCACTTAGCATATCTAACCTATCAGAAAGCCAGAGACAGAAGTCTTTTTTATATTTACACTGCCACTGTACTTATGTGTTATTGTGTTCCCTGTTTAGCTTGGGGGCCAAATTTGGGTGCAAGATGAAAACAATTATACGAAAAGAAAGCAGTATAATGGGTGGAATGATGGGCAGAGAATCTCTGCATTAGATGAATCAACATACTTCTTTGGACCTCCATTTCCTCATGTAAAAAAAGAGGTGATCAGTGGATGGGTCTTGAAATCAATATGTCTCACTTCCTTCATCTGTAAGAATAGTGCTAAAGGAATGCTACTCTTGGTTGTAAGGAATAAACAAGAGAAAAAATATAATAAGACCTATCTGGGCACAAAAAATGCCCTCCTGTATTTTTAATTTTCCTCTCCAGAGTCCCACCCAATTCTAAAATTTATGTTTCCATGTGATAAAGCATTATACTATCAACCTTATAATCAACACTTCACTTCTTATAGCCCCACACCACTTACAAAATGCTTCCATGTATATCATTAATTTCTTAAAGTAGTTCTCTCAAATAAGTATTCTCATTTTACAGATAAGAATAATGAAATTCAAAGAGATAAGAAACTTGCTGGGGTGGGAAGATTGTTCGAGGCCAGGAGTTCAAGAGCTGGAGGCCAGGAGTTCAAGATCAGCCTGGGCAATATAGCAAGACTCTGTCACTATCAAAAAAAAAAAAAAATTACCTGTATATAGTGGTACAAGCCTATGGTCCTAGCTACTCAGGAGGCTGAAGCAGGAGGACTGGTGGAGCCCAGGAGTTTGAGGCTGCAGTAAGCTATGATCATGCCATTGCACTCTACAAAAATAAGATTTTTAAAAAGTAGCTCGGCATGTGGTGCACACCTATAATCCCAGCTACTCAGGAGGCCGAGGTGGGAGGATCACTTGAGCCCAGGAGGTCAAGGCTGTAGTGAGCTATGATTGTGCCACTGCAGA
Source organism: Rhinopithecus bieti (assembly GCF_001698545.2). Classification (NCBI taxonomy): domain Eukaryota; kingdom Metazoa; phylum Chordata; class Mammalia; order Primates; family Cercopithecidae; genus Rhinopithecus; species Rhinopithecus bieti. The sequence goes on from NW_016819049.1 coordinate 2,343,478, forward strand.
AGGGAGGGAGGGACGGAGGGAGGGAGGAGGGAAGGAGGGAAGTAAGGAAGGAAGGAAATTTTGTACAAGGTCAAGCTAATAAATGGTTTTGAACTCAGGTTTGATTCCAAATGTCCTCTGCAATGGTCTTAATTATAATCAGATAATCATATAATCAGATAATAATCGGTTGTTAATTGTTACACTATTCTTCTGAAGCTATCATTATCCCTAATCTCCATCCTACAGATGGGCAAATTGTTGCAGAGAGAGATTTGGTAAGTAACCTCAAGTCACTCAGATCATCCCCAAGAAAAAAGGGACTAAAACGTGCAGTTTAGGAATTTCTGGGCTATAGTTAGTTTACTGGAAGGCTCACAGGTTAAACCCATCTGAATGCCTCTTGAAAATTCCTGTTATTATCTGAGTTTTAGCTACTTCAATTTTTTCTTTATATAGCACTGAAATTCACATTTGGCTAAATGCCCACCCCTCTTCCATAAAGCCAAACAACTGTCAAGGAGAGCAAGAAAGGTTGCCACTGATTGCTTTTCAGGTAGTAGAGGAAAAAGTTGACATTTCATCCTCCTCTTGCTTGGAAAGAAAGCCAATTATTTATAAGAACCCTCATCTGGCTGCAGCTTCCATCAGTGGGATGGAGAGAGACCATTTAAATGGTTCAACATAAGCCATATTAAAAGAATTTGGAATGAGGGAAGAGAGGGCTCCATATGCTGATACTTTTAATAATTCATGAGTTATAGCAGTCTGCAAGTAATAAATTTCACTAAATATATCTATAGTATGATTGCTTAAGATACTGGCAAAGATAACACACTATTGATTTTATTGGTTTATAACTTGATATGTTAAAAATAACAGTTCAGGCCGGGCGCGGTGGCTCAAGCCTGTAATCCCAGCACTTTGGGAGGCCAAGACGTGTGGATCACGAGGTCAGGAGATCGAGACCATTCTGGCTAACACCGTGAAACCCCGTCTCTACTAAAAAATACAAAAAAAACTAGCCGGGCGAGGTGGCGGGCGCCTGTAGTCCCAGCTACTCGGGAGGCTGAGGCAGGAGAATGGCGTCAATCCGGGGAGGCGGAGCTTGCAGTGAGCTGAGATCCGGCCACTGCACTCCAGCCTGGGCGATAGAGCGAGACTCCGTCTCAAAAAAAAAAAAAAAAAAAAAAACAGTTCAGCTGTTTCACAGTACAAAAGATTTAGATTATTTAGAACAAGGTCTTCAATCATCATCCTTGGACCTGCTACTTCATAAGTATACTGAAAATACTTAAATGCTTCAGTGAAAAAACTAGTGACTTACTTGATTCAAACAAAGAAAGCCAATCTATAAATCAAAGACAAAGTGTCCAACAATGTTCATGATGGCTTATACTACTATGTCTTACGAGAGGTAAAACAAATTTACAGCTTCATCTGATTCTCCCATACTTGAAATACTCTGGCAGTTTGAAAGAGTAGCTCATTCTCTGGTCTGGGCATAAAAATGCTTGTTGGTAGCCCATGACCATATTAGAGGGGTCATCTATGGTATAGGGGAAGATTTCATTGGCTTGGTAAATAAGAACTCTGGGGAGTGATTAAATTACAGCTTATGGCATCCAAGCTCAAAACACCAACACAGTTATCACCAAGAAAACCAAAGTTTCTGCATAGTTTGAGCTGTTAGGAGCCTAACACCAAAATGAAAGTTGATACAGAACGGAAAGAAGAGCCTCCACAATGAAGTGATTTCTTAAATATTAATTTCTCTGGAATTCCAATAAAGCATATGTTTTGTCTACTGTGTTCCATCTCTGCTTCTTCCTGAAAAAAAGGCATGAACCCACAAGGGCAAAAAAAAATCTTTTACTGGAAACAAGAGTGGACCAAAGTTCAACAAATTTTGGAAGGTAAAACAGATGAAGCCTTCCTTTTCAAAATCCTCTTGCTATAAAATGTAGAAATGTAGTATAAAATAAAACAAAAATTATTTTACATATACAGCTGAAGTCACTGGAAACGATAAGAAAATGAAAGCTGAACACCCAGGAGCTAGTTGGCACTATGGCACCACGGAGGGCCAAGCTTGTTGCAGGAGTTGGCAATGTAGTTGGTTTTAATGCTCATGCTGGAAGAGGAGACTTAGTTTTGGGCACAGGAAGTTAGGAAGTTAGAACTGAGACTTGTACATTAAACCAGATCCCCTGAAGGTCTATACAATCAGTGAAAGAGTAGGCTAGAAAAAGCCTCTCACTAGTACACAGAAGCAACAAAAGTCACTTTTGTTTCTCAGCCTGAGCTTGGGGTGGTGATGTGGGTGAGGGGGAATCTTCCTGGGGAACTTTTTCTTTCAATTTATGTTTGCTTATTGTTTTGTAACATTTTGTTTTGAACATCAAGCACTGTACCAAAATATGAGCCATTCATCTTAAGACAATGTATTTACCATAACGAAGAGCACTACGCTAGTGTTTACAAGTAGTTGCTGACAACTTAAAAAACTTATTAGTGGCATTGCTGTCTAATAATCAAATGCTTCATCACAGGCTGAATATAATTATTAAAAGAGAAAAGTTCCTCCTCCCTTTCTTACCTTCCAACCAACCAACCAAACAAACAAAAAAAAATAGTTTTCACCTGGAAAGAGCACTTACTTTAAGAAAAAATGTAATTTGTAGCTAGTTTTATTAAACCTAGAATGCTCTAAAACATTGGAAAACAAGGCTTCCCAGAGTAAATATGATGATACATGAAAAAACAAAATTCCCTGGAACAGCATGTTTTCACCAACTTGCAAAAAGAGAGTTTACTGCTTTGTAACCACGTCAGTTTTGCCTCCCTTGGGAGCTTTTAACAGAGGCTAGGGCTCATGCAGGTTTGGGGTTTTAAATGAATTATCTGAGTGGTACAGAAACCTCCAGTGAGACATTAATGTTGAAGAAGCAAAATAAACAAAAACAAATAAATTCTCTGGAAAATACCTCCTTATCCCAAGATGGAAGAATTTCCACAGAAAACCTCACATGTGAGATGAACTCACATTCCAAAATTATAAAACATCTAATGAAACAATGCAACAAGAGCAGTGGACAGCAGATAAATGACAAGATCAGACCTTACAGGAATTCAGAAAATTGAATGAAGAATATAAAGTAAGTGTCTCAAATGATTAAAGATATAAAAGAAGGAATTAAAAATGTAAGAAAAAAAGATGCTATGAAAAAGACCAGGCAGACAGATTTGAAAAATAATCAAATAGAACTTCTACAAATAACCACTGAAATTTAAATCACGATGGATGGGTAAAAAACACATTAGTCAAAGATGAAGAAAACAGGAAAAGAGATGTGAAAAAGTTATCTAGCATGCAGCACAGAGAGAGAAAAATGTGGAAAACCTGAAGAACGAAAGAAAACAAAGCTGAGAGACGTAAGGTAAGGACAGAATAAAAGGTCTAACAAAGATTTAATAGGATTCTAGAATGAAAGATTAGTGAGAATTGCAGATACGTAATATTCAAAGAGAAAATGAAAACTTTCCAAAACTGGATTAAAGAAGAACCTTTAAACTCAACAATCTTCAGGATTAAAAAGAAAAATCACCCTCAAAAAAACTAGTGATTTATTTGAGAAGATAGAGAATAAGAACTGGAAAATCACCATTTGGCAACCACTATAACAACTGATTCAGGCAAGAATCACCAATGGATGCTAAAACTCTAGTGGGTGAAAGTTTGAGGAGTAACAGGATATTCACATAGTCTCAAATAGTTCCCCACAGGACACATAATAAAAGGAAAAGTAGTAACTTGACATGACATTGGAGAAACTCCCAGAAACCTGTGATCCAAGTTATCATCACCAGTAACAGGACAAATTGACATCATGTGTTCTCCAATATGATACACTGAGAACACATTACTTTTATGATACTCCTGTCAAAATGCATAATTTGAATCTCATCATGCAGAAGCATCAGACAAACCCAAATCAAAGGACGTCTTACAAAATAACTGACATGTGCTTTTCAAAAATGTCAATTTCACGTAAGAAAAAGAAAGACTGAGAAATCGTTCTAGACTGAAAAAGGAGGCTAAAGAGACATGAATGCAATGCATGGTCTTGGATTTTCTTTTGTTCTGATGGACATTATTGAGATAACTGCTGAAATCGAAATAAAGGTCTATAGATTAAATAACAATATTGCACCAGTGTTTATGTCCTGATGATTTCCACTGCTGTATTGTGATTCTGTATAAGAAGTACTTAGAGATAACGGTGCATCGTATCTGCTACTTCCAAAAAAATCAGGGGAAAAAATACACACACACGTACCCAGAGAAAAAGGAATAAAGCAACTGTGATAAAATATAAACAGCTGAAGAATCTGGGTGATGGGTGTACAGAAACATTTGAGAAATCTGAGTAAAGAATGTACTATTTTTAGAAATTTAATTCTGAAATATGTCAAAGTAAAAAGTTAAAATAAAAAATAGAGTTTTTAGATCAATTTACATAAACAAAATGTAGATAGGTGGACAATAACCTACACGGCAAAGAGAAAAAAGGCTAAACCTTCCAAGGATAAAACTCAGAAATTGGAGATACTTGGTATCCTGGAAGAAGGGGCTCTGGAAACAGAAATAAGGAACAGTTGGTCTCAAGATCCCTTAAACTCAGCACTCACAGGCCAACTATCTCCCTGTTACCCCCACCCCTCAACCTTGGCAGGAGAAGGGAGGTTTATATTCTGGAAAAAAAGTGATTGAAGGAGATTCCAGACTCAGAAATCCCAGGCAAAGAAAGCAGGGTGAGGCAGCATACTAAACACAACAGATTAAATAATAATCTGTAAGATGAAGGATGAGAACCCAACTCCTTCCTCTATTCAGCTCCCAAAATACCTGCAGCCCAGATTTATTATCCATCCTTTTCCCAACCCCAAAAACAGAAAGATTATTCTCTGATCAATGAACCAGTCCAAGAGGAATAACCCATGCATGCCAACACTTAGGCAATCAGGTCCCTATCCTCTTAACCTAAGTTAAGCCCATTGCTTGACAAGCCTTATGCATGTATACAGAGCTTCCAATCAGCTTTCAGTGCCTCACTCTCAAATAAGAGCAGACTGCCAATAATATCAGGTATTTGAAGAAAGCATCCAATATGAAAAATACCAAATAAAAACTGAAAAGGAATTCAAAGAAACCAAACAATAAAAGGAGCTGAAGAAAACTAAAAACTAAAAACCACAAACAATATCTTCAGAGAGAAAATACTCCACCTTTAAAACAAAATTAGGAAGCTATAAGATTAACTAGAAGTCAAGAAAAAAACTCAGATTTTAAAAGTAAACAAAATATTAAAAATCAAAAGAATGGTCAGAATACAAAACTGAGAAAATATCCAAAAAATCTGAAGATGAACAGATGGTAAGATACGAAAAACAGGGATCAGTCTAGCACATTCGTCATCTGTGTAACAGACGTCCCATAAAGAAAGAAAAGAGAAAACAGAAAAATAAAATAATCAAAGAAATAAAATACAAAAATTTCTCACAACTGAAGCACATGGATTTCCAGTTTAAAAGGGTCCAAATCAGTATCCAGCTAGCAGAAAACACCCACATCAGGGCGGATAATCATAAAATTTTAGAACATAGAATTTGCCAGGAAGGAAAAAAAGGTCACACGAAAGGACCAGGAATTGGAATGACATCTCACTTTTTGAGATTAAAATGAAAAGTTTAGAAGAAAATGGAGCAATTCTTTCAAAATTCATAAGAAAACCCACCTCAACCAGAATTCTACAATAGCCCAATTATTAATCACATGTGTAACAGAATAAATAACTTTTTTTTTTTTTGAGATGGAGTCTCACTCTGACGCCCAGGCTAGAGTGCAATGGCGTAATCTCGGCTCACTGCAACCTCCGCCTCCTGGTTTCAAGCAATTCTCCTGCCTCAGCCTCCCAAGTAACTGGGATTACAGGCACACACCATCATGCCCAGCTAATTTTTGTATTTTTGTAGAGATGGGGTTTTGCCAATGTTGGCCAGGCTGGTCTTGAACTCCTGACCTCAGGTGATCCGCCCACCTTGGCCTCCCAAAGTGCTGGGATTAGAGGTGTGAGCCATCACGCCCAGCCAGAATAAATAAATTTAGGACATGTAAGGTGACAGAAATGTATCTCCCTTCCTCCATTTCTTAAGAAGCTTTTGGAAAAAAATAAACCAAAACAGAGAAAGATGTTACACTATGGAAATAAAAAATCTGACGCAGCAGAGACAAAAAGGGAATTCTCAGTGTCACGGTGTACTGAGCATCAGGATGACGGCTGCCCAGGAGACCTGGAGAGCAATCACTGCCAACTGGAACTGAAGAGAGGGGCTACAGGAGAGATGACTCCAGAAAGAAAGAAAAATCCTGGACTTCACTTGTGCTTGATCATTTTATTATTTTGTTTGGGAATCCAGCAAAATTAAATTAGTGATAGGAACATGGAAAACTGAGGGGGAAAAAAAACCAGGCATTTATTAGCTCTCTGGAAAATAGAAAGCTGTACAAGAAAGGAAACAAAATCCTTGTTTACAACTTTGTTCAGTTGAAAACAACATTTATACAGCTCTAATAATGCATATAATAAATACCACTTTAATGAAAAATGATGACAAAGTCATAATGGTAAGATGGAACAGGGGGAGTGTATAGGGGAAGTAGAAACAACAGGAGAAAAGTGCTAACTTGAAGTAAAAGAAGTTCCTGAGTAAAAAATTTAAAAACAGCATTAATGGGCAAATAGGAAGAAAGTATCAGAGAAAAGTTAAAGAGTTAAAAGCAGTTATCCCTTGAAAACAGGCCCTAATTTTCATTCTGTGGTTTCTTTTACTTGAATTTTTAAGTCATACATATGTGTTAAGCTGCACTATTTTCTAAAACACAAAACTAAGAAATACAGCTGAGGGGGAAAAAAAAGGCAGGGAGAGCCAAAAGTCAAGAATCAGCCTCTGGTTGAAGCAATGTGTAAAGTTTTCTAATCTGCAGCTGTAATGACCCATTTATTAGAAAATTACACTCAAATATTAATCAACTGGGAGATACATAAAAACAATAGCCTATTAGAAATGGAAACAAAATTCATTATGTTGAGGTTAAAATACCTAACTACCACATTTCCCTGGTAACTTCTATTATTGAATCATTTAAACAGACCTCAAGGGAGAATTACAATGGCCCCTGAAAAAAGGGGAAAGGGAATTTGATGTGCTAATCTAAGTGAGAGTCGGTACATGAAGGATTACTTTGCCAAAACATTCAGTATGTTCTTAATTAATCTGTTGCCAGATCAAGCTCCCACGGACTTTGAAAAACTATTCTACTCACTGCCCTCCCACAAGCTGTGTGATGTAAGGAAGCAGTCAGGTTTTGATTCATGAAAGCTAGAGCCATAAAAGTGAACTCTAAGTAAGCAACGAAGGCAGGACTGCATCCAAGGAAACAATGTGTGTAGATTCATTCATCCAGCACCACCACTAGGGCTGCCATGCAGATGTGTGCTACACAGGCACATTCGTTTCTCTCTGCTACAAAAGCTCTAGCATGCTCTTCTGATTGACAAGATCATCTTAGTAATATCCCCGAGTCTGTCTTTTCATGTTCTTTATCTATCTTCTCCATCTGGATCGGGCTTGTGATTTTCATTTTCTTTACCATTTTCCATCTGACCATCAGAATTGGCCAAGTTCTTTGCTTGGGGCCCCAGATCAAGCTCTCTGTATCTTTCTGCATCTCTCCATCTGCAGACCCAGCTCAGCTTTCCTTATTCCCTGACTGCTGACATTCTGAGACTTTCTAGCTCACTTCCAAAGAAGTAAAAGGTACTACTCAAGGAAAGGTCTGGAATTTAGGGTAGCATACTGGATCACTTGTGCAAATGTGATCCTATAAATGTGAACCCTATAAAACAATAGACTTCAAAAAGCTTAAACTTACCTTAAATTCAAGCTAAAATTTCTAAATTCCATACATTTTTTTTTTAAATCATATCTAGGCAGTAGGAGGAAGACGGAGAGAAAAAGCCAAGAAGGCCTCCTGTGGGGCAGGGTAGGCTTTCAAATTCCAGAGAAACATTCCACAACTTACAGGGTGCTGAGTTGAGTTACACAGACTGTTAACCTAGTTAGTATCTTTTCAACTTAGAGTTCTGCTTCATACATCTGAGCTAGCGCTTCTTCAGCTTGCAGAGTGATTTATTGCTTGTTAGTGTTTATAGCTGAGTGATATTTTCAGCTGCTTGTACAACCACAACCTTTGTGAGTGAGGGCCACCGTCTGGACATATAAGTATAGGCAGCCCGGAGTTTTTCATGTAGCTGAGACAGATTCAGTCTAAACCCAGCCTCTGGATGCCTCTAATCCAAGCCCCGCGGGGTTAAGAGGAGGAAACGGATGAGGAGAAAGGAAGAGCCTTCTCCAGGGAGTCAGTTAGGACACACACAGTGAATGAAATTCCACGTCGAAATATGGTCCCTGGACCAGCAGCATCAACACCCAAGACTTGGGAACTTGCTAGAAATGCGAATTCTAGGTTCCAGACCTACCCAATGTGAATCTCAGGGTGGGGTGGCAGCACTCTGTATTCTGATGCATACGAAAGATTGGGAACCACTGCCCCATGGCACACTCTACCACATTTTGCCCACAGTTGTGATTTCTGATCCCCCTGGGTGATTCTTGCCAATCAAGTGCTCTTATGCAATACTCTCATCTGGCTGATCCCTTGCCCTTTCTATCTTCAAAAATTAGAGTTAGACTGAGGCTTAGAGGAGGTCCAGGGAAGTATCTAATCCTCATCTGAGGCTTTGATTGCAGTGAAGTTGCCACTCTGGCTAGATTTCATAGAAAAAGTTCTTGTTATTCAACCTCATTCTTATTCTGGGTATAATAATTCATTTTAAGATGCTTCCCCATTTTTCTTATCAATTTTTATCAATGGCTATAAGAACCCCTACTCTCTTCTCTTTCTGTTTTAAATCTGGTAAGGTAAATGCAGAAAGGAAAAAAATCTGGGGTATCTTTATTAGTGTTACCTATGATAGCAAACTTGAAAAAAAAACTGTCTATCAAAAATGTAAATAAAATTATAACATTGATAAGATGGAGTATAATCTTTCAAATCACATCATAGAAAAATAACATGGGAAAACACTCCACTCTACATCATTTTCAGACTATATTACATTTAGTTTTTAAAAAGTTGTCACCGAGAGGATATAGCTTTGGTGACACATGAATTCATAGTTTAAAGCTCATTTGTCTCAGTCTCTGTCCTCCTGCATATGTTCACATCTGGCAGAGAACCAGAAGTAAAATGAGGTGGGTGTCCAAGGAGAACCCCAGCTATAGAGACTAGCCCCAGATGTGAGGATGAAGGTCTGCCAAGAGGCAAGACCAGAAATGGCACCAAAGTTAGAAGTAATATAGGATATTTAGGGAGATGATAAAGCTTTGCTGATATTTGCAAAAAGGAGAGAAAAATAAAAGCATGAAAGGACAGAAAAGGGATAAAATGTGTGGCAGCCTTAACATGAACAGTTAAGAAAATTAATATAAAAACATGCATGCTTCCCCTCATAAAGAACCTTAACTTGGTGATAAATTCTTTTCAAAAAGAATTCCTTTCAAAACAAAGGGTCAATTTCTCTAATTTAGATAGGTCTATTACTTTAACATTATGTCCAAGTTTTACTGTGTCAAACTTTTTCAGGTTCTGAGGGTGTGGTGCAACGTGGATAATGTCATCACCCTAGTTTTACAGATAAGAGTGACAAAGCATCTAGTGACATGAATACTCTGAAAGGCCACCTCTCACTGTCATAATCATTGACACACATAGGCCCCCCCCCCCTTTTTTTCACGTTAAACTAAGGCAGCTGCATCTAGCCAAAATATGATTCTGAACTCTCACCTCTCCTTCTCCAGTCTGAGCAAGCTCTGTGCATGGCTGGAGACCCTAAGAGTGTATCTCTGAAAACCCCAGACCACCCCTTGATTTACTGACCAAGACCCACACCTACTCCCACCTCGGAGTGTCAGACACCATAAATTTGATGGAATCTAGAGAAGAGACTCCCCTGCAGGGCTCATAGTAATCTCATCTAGAGTAGGTTAAATATTTCTGAGGAATGGGAGAAGTTAACTATAAATAAACCATCGCTATTCAGGCCTCCCATCAGTTGTTTTCACTGAAGATGCAGAAATGTATCACCCACTGCTTTAAATCAGGGCTCTCGTCACCTGAGCTAGAAATGTGATAAATATCAAAGTATCCTAAAAAGGATTATTTAAGAAAGAGTTAAAATATATAGAGAATATATTTCCCAGTTATATACCTTGATTTATGCTTTTTATGCTTATTTCTCAAATTGTTAAGAGTTTAGCACTTTGACCATTCTGTCCTGAATTAAAACATATCTATTTCAAAACTGCAAAATTTCATATTCTATTTTTCCTAGCCTATCTATATTCTTATAAAAAAGAACTAAAGTCCAACTCTCTATTTTTATTAAACATCTCTTAGAGCTTTAGATAAAAGTATAGGATAAAGTCCCACTATTTCTGCACTTTCTGTCTGGGTCATGACCAGACAGAATTCTTTATGAATTCTCCTGCACTGGTATGAATTCTCCTGCAGAGGAACAGATGAAATATTTTTCACCTCAAGCTTGTACCATTTGCTTGGAACAGTAGTAACGTTTTAGCCCAGAGGAGGCTCAAGGGCTCTCCTATAATTCCATGGCAATTCAAGATAATCTGCAGGTAGAAGACCTGGGTTCTCAGTTGTTCACACAACTTGCCATTACATGATCTTAGATAAGTCATTGGGTTACTCTCACTACAATCACTATACAGATGAGAAACAATCTACCACTTTCCCCACCTTCCCACCAGGATGGGTCTTAGATGGCTCAAGTCCTAGGATGCCAATCTTCCTCCCTCCTTCCCTTTCTCCCTCTCTCCATCCCTCTTTCTTTCCTTTATATATCAAGATCTTTCTGTCTGAATTAAGTTGTCCTAGGTATTACAAGAAACACCAAGGTCAGAAATGACCTTAAGGTGCTTAAAACTTTACAGGAAATTCTACTTCTACACATGTTAAGTCATGGAAAAGAAACACAGATACCATGCTCTAAGAGTTACTTCCTACTGAAGGGGTTAGGAAAACCTCCTGGAGAAAGGAGTTTACCAGCCAGCCACTGAAACCTGTATAAATCTGCAGATGATGGGGAAGAAAGGTGTGCCAAGGAAAAGGCTAGCAGCCACAAAGGCACAGAGGAGGAAAAACAGGGGCACACAGAGGAAGGATTGAGTTGTGTTGCCAGAAATCTAGAACTCTCTGAAACAGAACAGGAAAAAAAAAGAAAGAAAAGAAAGAAAAGAAAAGAGAGAGAGAGAGAGAGAGAGAGAGAGAGAGAGAGAGAGAGAAAGAAAGAAAGAAAGAAAGAAAGAAAGAAAGAAAGAAAGAAAGAAAGAAAGAAAGAAAGAAAGAAAGAAAGAAAGAAAGAAAGAAAGAAAGAAAGAAAGAAAGAAAAGAAAGAAAGAAAAATGAAAGAAAGAAAGAAAGAAAGAAAAAAGAAAGAAAGAAAGAAAAATGAAAGAAAGAAAGAAAGGAAGGAAGGAAGGAAGAAAGGAAAAGAAAAGAAAAGAAAAAAAGAAAGAAAGGTAGATTGTGGAGGGCCCTGCCCTTAGACTGAGTTTGGACGCCAATACCATCGTCACCCATGACTCCTCATGCAACCAAATTCCCTATCTGGATAAACTATACAGTATACCTCAGTCTTCTGAACTTCTCCCTCACTTACAGTTAGAATAATCCATTTTTTCCAGACACCACTCAAATGTGTCCTCTATTAATTTTCATCTGGATTTCTCAAACAAGTCTACTGCCTCCAGTCTGTTCCCACTGCCATGCATGATCCATCCTCCACACTAAGATGAGACTGACCCAAAATGCAATCTTATCACATTACTCCCTTGTTTAAAAGGCTTCAGTGGTTATTTGTTTCTCACAGATAACACTCCAGTGCCTTATGTAAGATACACGGTGTTTTGTGATCTGGACCCTCTCCAGACTTCATCCTCTGCCTCTTCCTCCCAAGCCTCCTTCACTGTTGCCACACTGAACTCTCTGACGTTCCTTAAACTACCAAGCTCCCCTGTCCCTCCGTATCTTTGAATTTGTTGTTCCTTCTGGATGGAATCTAACTTCCTTCCTTTCTCTGACTAGATAATACCTACCCTTTTCTTTTAATATTCAAATCACCATTTAACATTGTTCTGGAAGTACTAGCCAATGCAATTAGATAAAAGAAAAAATAAAAGTTTCAAATACTGGAAAAATGAAGCAAAATTAGCATTTGTAGATATAATTGTATATCTAAAAAACATAAGAGAATCAACTAAAAAAAGTAAACAACTATAGAATTCAGTAACAGAATAGTTGCAAAATTAATATACAAAAGTCAAAATGTGTCTGTATACAAATGGTAACCAGTTGAGAACTATAAGGTCAGAAAGTATTCTTTCATTAGAGCATAAGAAAAAATTTTAAATCTAAGAAATATTTACCAAGACTTGTAAAGGAGATATATATACATACAAATACACACACCCACACCCACACACACACACACACACCCCATATAAATTCTACCAGAAAGACAAATCTTTCTTCTAGATAGAAAGATCCATTGTAACGTAAGTTTCCCAAAGGCAAGGCTCCTCCTCTGCCTTGTTCATTCAAAGTACCACACACCCTGCCTGGAACAAGGCAGGCATTCAGTAAATAACTACTGAACAAATAAATGTCTAAAACAATCTAAAAGTACAATGTGATAACAATAAAAATACAAATAGAATTATCTGAGAAAACTCAACAAAGCTATCAATCTTTGCTTTGAAAAATACACATGAAGACCATTTCTCACTTATGAGATGAGCAAAAATTCAAGTACCCAGCATTACTGAAGGCATGGAGAACTAGAACACCCAAATGTTATTTGTGAAACTATACATTAATATAGTCTTTTGAAAGAGAAATTTGTTAATATCTATCAACATTTAAAATATGTATTTTCTTTTTTTTTTTTTTTTT
>NW_016819049.1:2356690-2494011 GCF_001698545.2 Rhinopithecus bieti
ACCGTGTTAGCCAGGATGGTCTCGATCTCCTGACCGTGTGATCCACCCGCCTCGGCCTCCCAAAGTGCTGGGATTACAGGCGTGAGCCACCGCGCCCGGCCAACGTGTGTTTTCTTTAAGCAGTTTTTTAGCTGGAATTAATTCTGTAGATATATTCACATATTTATGTGTAAACATATGAAAGCATGCCCTTGTATTACTGTTAGAAAGAAGAAAAAAAAAAAAAAAAGAAAGCAGTCTAAATACCTGTCAATAATGGATCTATTACATACGATATACCCAAACAATTGAATACTAATACAGCCATCCTAAAAAACTGAAGTAGACCTATATAGAATAAAACAAAAATAAGTCTACAATCTAGCACTGAAATAAAAAAAGGCAGAAAAATAAGTATAGTATAATCCCGTATATGTTTTAAAACTACAAAATTATGCTTATATATGAATGGTAACATTCTGAGATGTTGCCTTTGGTAACGGAGTCAAGGAGGAGATAGAAGGAAACTTCACCTCAAGCAAAACATAAAGATGTTTGCTGTTGTTTTTACCATATGCACATACTGACTTCCTCTCGGGCACTCCCTCTTCAGGAAGTGTCCCAGCAAGAAGAGATGCCTGTCCCCTGTGCAGCCATAGCACTCAGTACACCACTCCACTCCAGGACCTCTATGTTCATGGCATTACTTGCTAGCTTCCCAAATTAGTGGAGAGCTTCTTTGAGGGCAGGAACTGTTTTCTTTCTTCTGTATTCTCAGCACCTGAGTACCTAAAACCCAGTAACCATTTCAAAAAGGCTGGATGAAAGTAGGAAGAAGGGAAGCAGGAAAGGAAAGAGAAAAGGATGGTCCTATACGAAGATTAACCAGGTGGCCATATACAGCACTATTTAGAAAAGGAAGAATTGGGGCCTGGCACAATGGCTCATGCCTGTAATCTCAGCACTTGGGGAGGCCAAGGCAGGTGGATCACCTGAAGTCAAGAGTTCGAGACCAGCCTGGCCAACCCCGTCTCTACTAAAAATAAAAAATCAGCTGGGTGTGGTGGCGGACGCCTGTAATCTCAGCTACTAGGGAGGCTGAGGCAGGCGAATCACTTGAACCCAGGAGGCAGAGGTTGCAGTGAGCTGAGATTGCGCCACTGCACTCAAGCCTGGACAACAAGAGTGAAACTCAGTCTCAAAAAAAAAAAAGAAAGAAAGAAAAGGTAGAATCAACGATAGCAATAATGTCCATCAATGACAGACTGGATTAAGAAAATGTGGCACATATACACCATGGAATACTATGCAGCCATAAAAAAAGATGAGTTCATGTCCTTTGTAGGGACATGGATGAAGCTGGAAACCATCATTCTGAGCAAATTATCGCAAGAACAGAAAACCAAACACCACATGTTCTCACTCATAGGTCGGAGTTGAACAATGAGAACACCTGGACACAGGGTGGGGAACACCACACACTGGGGCCTGTTGTGGAGAGCGGGGAGTGGGGAGGGATAGCATTAGGAGATATACCTAATGTAAATGACGAGTTAACGGGTGCAGCACACTAACATGGCACATGTATACATATGTAACAAACCTGCATGTTGTGTACATGTACCCTAGAACTTAAAGTATAATAATAATTTTTTTTTAAAAAAGGAAAATAAAAGGTAGAATCGGGAGACAAGGAGGGCTGGTCAGAAAGAGAGAGACGATTAGAACAAAGAATGGAGAAGAGTCTAGTTCTCTTACAGGAACGTCTTGAAGTCTGTGAGATGGACAGCCAAGTCCATTTCCGAGTAGCTAGGAAGTAGTAATTTCCAGCTCCAGAACTTCAGGCATTTTCAGTGAGAAAGAAGGTGTGTCTAGAAGCCACTGCCACAGTCTCCACAACGACACATGTGCCTTGTGATTCCTTCACACAAGGAAGAAAGCCCAAGAACAGTTTCTGACCACTCCATCTCTTTGCTGGAAATAGCTAGAGGCCTCTGCCACAATTGTGAGCAAATGACTATAGCAATCCGTAATGCCTCTAGATCACTTCTGCTTATTATTTTCCTCACAGTGTGTTGGAAATATTAGTTGAAGTAATACATGTAAAGCACTAAGCACAATCCCTGGCAGAGAGTAAGCACTCAAAATACAAGCTATTATTATTAAGTTGCTTACAGAACTTTTTCAAAAGCTCTAAGCATTACAATTGCAAAAGTCACCAGAATGTCTTTGATTTCCAACAAGATCCATGCCTCCTTACTTATCTCTGCAAAAAAATAAACAGACGGTCTTTCTAAGCACATTTAAAACACACTGGAAGCTGCTGCTTCCGTATTTTTTACTGTTGTCGGTGTTGCAAAATTACGCTACCCTTATCAGCCCCCAAGTATAAAAAGCACACTCTCACCTTAGAAAGCTATAATTTAAATAACCTTTACAATTGTAGTACATTTTCCTTCCACCCACCCTGACAGCTGGACCATGCCTCACGTGGCTAGCACTGGAATTCACTTACCACAGCAGGAGGGTCATTCCATTCTTCATAGGAGATGGCAGCATATGGATAGATCCGGTCATTGATAATCTGCAGGGTGGCCAGGGCAATGGCTTTAATTGACTGGAAGTACGCTTCCCAGAACCACCGAGCCTATAAAGAAAACAATGCTGTTTTAAGTGAGCAAGCAAGTGAGACAGAGTGGGAAAACTAGATGCTCTATCACAGTCAACTCTGAGTTTAGCTAATTCCTTTATTCCCAAAGTTGTAGGGGTGGGGGTATCTAGGGCAAATGCTCCCTGTTGTTCAGGCCAGTTACTATCAGAAGTTTGCATTTATCAAATGCAGTCAAAATAAAATGTTAGCAAGTGAAATGCACATTGGATTCAATTAAGATAGAAGATAAATTATGTAATGATGAGACTATTCATGTGTTATAGCAGAGTTTATAATAGTTTGTCTTATATAACATACACACAGTAAAGTGCACAAATCTCGTGTACAGCTCAATGGATTTATACATATGTACATACTCTTATAATTAGTATCCAGATAAAGATATAGAACATCCCAGCATTCCAAAAGATTCCCTCATGCTATTTCCCAGTCAGTATCTCACCCCTCTAAGAGTAACCATTATGCTGATTACGATTGTGGTGTCTGCTCTTGAATTTCATATTAATGGAATCAAACAGTATTTACTCTTTTGTGTTTGACTTGTTTTGCTCAACACTTGCAATATCTAAGTCAGGTTATGGTATCAAGGTTATGCTGGCCTTATAAAATGAGGTGGAAACTATTCTCTCTTTTTCTGTTCTTTGAGAACTTCTATGTGAGGTTGGCATTATTTCTTCCCTGAAAGGTTTTAGAGGAATTCCTCACAGAAGCCATCTGGTCAAGGGTGTGGGTGGGTAGGGGGATTGGTGTGTGTGTGTGTGTGTGTGTGTGTGTGTGTGTGTGTGTGAACATTTTAAATTATGGATTAATTTTCTTTCATAGCCATAGGATTATGCATGTTTTTCTGTGTGTATGTCAGTTTCATAAGTAGTGTTTTTCAAGGGATATGTTCATTCCATCTAAATTGTTAAATTTATTGAAATAAAGCTGTGCATTCACATCCATTTAACACCTGTAGAATCTATTCTGGTACATCTCTTTTCATTCCTGATACTGTTGTGTTTTCTCTTTATGCTTGATCAGTCTTAGTAGAGCTTTATCAATTTTGTCAATCATTTTTTAAAAATCAACTTTTGATTTTGTTGATTTTCCACATCATACTTTTTTTTATTTTGCTAGTTTTTGTTCTTATTTTATTATTTCCTCCTATTTTGGAGGAATTTAATTAATCTTGCTTTTAACTTCCTTAAAGTTTAGATCATTGATTTCAACCTTTCTTCATTTCTAATATATGCATTTAAAGTTATAAATTTCCCGCTAAGTCCTATTTAAGTGCTCCCTGCACATTTACATATCATTTTCATTACCATTTAGACAAAAAGTTCTAATTTCCTTTGAATATTGTTTAATTTCTAAATATTTTTATTTTTTCTATTTATCTTTCTGTTACTGATTTCTACTTTGATTGCACTTTGACTGTGCTGTGGTCAGAGAACACATGTGATTTCAATACTTTACAATTTATTCAAACTTGATTTATGGCCCAGCACATTGTTTATTTTTATAAATAATGTATGTACACTTAAAAATATATATATTCTGCAACTGATGGGTATAATTTTGTTTAAATATTCTATATCCTTATTGATTTTTGTCTGCCTGCATGTGTGGCTATGGATTGCGTAGGGTGTGTGTGTATATTTATATACATATATATGTAAGTATTTCAAGTTTATAAATATATATTTCAAATTTTTACCCTCAAAGCTTGTCCCAAGCTTGTCTGTTGCAAAAAGCATATAAAGATTGAGCATCCTAAATCCAAAAAACTCAAATCTAAAATGCTCCAAAATCCAAAACTTTTTGAGTGCTGACATGATGCTCAAAGGAAATGCTCATTGGAGCATTTCAGATTCCCTAAAATCTAAAAAAAGAATCTGAAATCTGAAATACTTCTGCTCCCAAGCATTTTGGATAAGGGATAATCAATCTGTTACTGGGTTTTAATATATTATCTCATCCAAAAATATTTGGTTCCTAATTACAAATATAGTCCATTTATATTTAATTTACATTACTGAGTTTAAATGTAGGATCATTCTATTTGTTTTCTATTTATCTCTTGTTATTTTAGTTTTTTCTCACCTTTAGAATTGATAAAAAAAAATTTATTATTATTCCACATTTTTCTTCTTCATTAGGTTGCTAGTCATTTAGTCTTTTGTTACTGAGTAGCTTTCCTAGCAACTACAGTAAGCATCATTGCTTTACTATATTACATCTCAAACTAACAATTTTATAACTTATCAGCTCTCTCCTATCTGCTGTGCTATTATTGTCAAATTTTTTCATCTACACATTTTTCATCTACACATTTTAAATCCCACAAGACATAGTGGTGTGATTTACTTTAAATAGTGTATACTAGATATTTTTTTATTCTAAAGATGATATATGAAAAATGTATTGGAATAATATATAAATTTTTTTTTTATCATAATTCTCATATATAGTGTGAGACAGAGAATCACTAAAATTAGACATACTGATAAGCTCCTAGTCAAAGGCCTAGATGAAGATGACTCGTGGCCACTACATTTAAAACTCGTCTCGACTCACTGCAACCTCCACCTCCCAGGTTCAAGGCGATTCTCCAGATCCCTCTGAGTGAATCCTCTACTGAGTATAGCTGAGATTACAGATGCACACCACCACCCCTGGTTAATTTTTGTATTTTTAATAGAGATGGGGTTTCACCATGTTGGTCAGACTGATCTCAAACTCCTGATCTCGTGATCCACCTGCCTTGGCCTCCCAAAGTGCTGGGATTACAAGCAAGAGCCACCGTGCCTGGGGACATCATTATTTTTTAAAGTAAATTTTCACCATATATTTACCCTTTCTTTTCTTGATGCATATCTGAGCTTCCATCACATATCATCTTCCTGCTAATTGAAGAATTTATTTTATTTATTTCATTGCAGAATTAGTGGATGACTCTCTCTTTTTATTTGTTTGAAAGCTTCTTTTTACGCAAACAATTTTTGAGAATACTTTGATAGGTAGAGAATTCTCGTTTAGCAATTATTTTCTTTCAGAACATTCAAGGTATACTTCTATTGTATTCTGGTTTCATCCAATTTTTCATTGATAAACCAGCTGTCAATCTTACTGGTACACCTTTGAAGACAATATGCTTTTTATTTCTGACTGCATTTAAGCTTTCTCTGTCTTTGGCTTACAGTAATTCAACTATGACATGCCTAGATGTGGCCCTTTGTATTTATTCCACTGAGGGCTGTAGTGCTTCTTCAATTTGTGGTTTGATGCTTTCCACTGATTTTAGAAAACTCTCAGCCAATATTTCTTTTTTTTGGAGACAGAGTCTCACTCTGTCGCCCAGGCTGGAGTGCAGTGGCGTGATCTCGGCTCACTGACTGCAACCTCTGCCTCCTGGGTTCACACCATTCTCCTGCCTCACCCTCCCTAGTAGCTGGGACTACAGGCACCTGCCACCACACCCAGCTAATTTTTTGTATTTTGAGTAGTGATGGGGTTTCACCAATATTTCTTAAATATTACTTCTGTTGCACTCTCCTCTTCTGAGACTCCAAATGTACATATATGTGAAATACATTTCACAATGTTTTCAATATATCTCATGTATCTCTTATTCTCTTTTCAGTATGTTTTCTCTCTGTGCTTCAATCTGGGTGTTTTCTACTAACTTTTCTTCTGGTTCAATAATCTTCTATCCCTTTTTCTTTGGTGTTTAAACTGCTATTAAATAATGTATTAAATTCTTAATTTCATTCCTATATTTTTTCAGTTCCAGAATTTCCATTTGATCTTGTCAAAAGTAGATTTCATGTCTTTGTTGAAAGTATCCTTCTTTTTATCTACTTTCTTAAACATAGTCAGTTCTTGACTAATAAACTCCAATATCTGAATCGCCTGTGGATATCTTTCTACTGTCGTTTTTCTCTTCATTTTGGTCATTCGGTCTTAATTTTAGCATGCTTCTTAATTTTTTATTGGATGGCAGACATTCTGTTTAAAACCTGTAGAGGTTCTGGATGATTCAGATTATCTTCCTCCTAAGAGTGTAACGTATTCTTCTGGCAGGTGTAAGAGTACAGTCAGGCCACTTTAATCCTGTCAGAGGTCAGTTTTTTTTTTTTTCCAATGTTCAGTTTCCTTTAATGACCCCATCTCCCTGAAGGGCAGGTGCAGGCAGCTAGGCGATGGCAAGAGATGTTCACTTGAAGATCTTGCCCTGATTGAAGGCTTTGCCCACATGCTGGAAGGCCCCCTCCCAGGAAAAGTACTCTCGAACCAGCGTCTGGGTCTCCTCGCTGCCAGGATCCAGTTTCCGCCATGTGAGAGGTCAGTTTTAAGTTGTGTCCGGGCTAGCTTATTTCAGCTTTCCCTTATGCTTAAAGTGTGGTCCTTCTGAGACCTCCAATTAAAGCCTGGGGTATCTGTATTTGCCAGGGCCCCTCTACCTTGGCAGGCCTTGAATACCAACCTCTCACCAGCACTGTATATGGCTGCTGAAATATCTGCATTGCTCACAACATTCCCAACTGCTGCATTTTACAAGGATTCTTGGAGCCTTGCTCTGATCATGTGTACCTTAGGAGTTGGCAAATACCCCAAGGGAAGATTACAAGCACATTTTTCACTTTCTTCCTTGTGGTTTTCTTTCTCCCGGGATTTTGTGTTTCAGATCCCAAATACTTTAATAGCCCCTAACTCCAACCTCTAAGCCCTGTAGGACTGCTGCTTTCTGCTGGGACCCCACACTCTTGGATAGAGAATTGGCAAGTACCCTCAGGGAAAATGCCAGAGTGACTATGTAGCTCAATTCCAAGTGCTTTCTTCCTCTCAGGAATGGTATTCCCTCAAATACTATGTTAGTTGCTCTACAATGCCTGTAAACAGTTGTTTTAAATAAACTTTTATAATTTTTTCTTCTTTTGGCAGGAGGGTTGCTCCAGTATCAGCTACTCTTTCCTGGTCCAACATAGTCTTTGGAAAGAAGGCAGTTCCTTATCTGAGTAGAGGTTAAACTCAGTTCCTAACAAAAGCAGAAGGCTAGTCTATATGATCTCTCCAGCTTCATTCAGATCTATGATTCCACTCAAAACCAGAGGGTATTAGGATTTATGCAAGGGAGTGAACATGTAAAAATTTAACATGGGGAAATTGTAAGGATAACCCAAAAGGATAAAGGAAAAAGATACTTTCTAGACTAGATGTGCTTACTTTGCTTCTGTTTCCGGGGCAAGTGTTCTATCCATTAGTTAAAAGCCTAGGGTAACTTGAGTTATGTAACTACTATCATCTCCACTGACTAATAAGAAGAAGGCAAAGCATGCACAATGAGAATGTCTACTACTCAAAGAAAAGCTGAAATACAGATTTAGCTTTCAAGGGTATCTGACTTTCTCAAGTTGTCCGATAGTTGGTCATCTGGGCACACAGCTGGCTGCCTCCCTGCTACTGCTTCTTAGATATGCCCGATTCACTACAATCTCAATCCTGCTTAAATTCATGTTACTGCTTTCTCTCCTAGCATCCAGCCAAAATATTTACATTTTATGAGACCTGAAAGAACCCATCTTCCCTATGAAACCTTTACTGATCACTTCTATTACCACCAATCTCCCTTTGCTATGAAATCCCTTAGCCCTTACAGCTTTTGCCATACATGTTAGTTGTTATATACTGTGCTATAATTGTTTTTCTGTCGTTTCAGAGGATCACTTTTTTCTCTCCAGCTAGACTGTGAGGTCCTTGGAAATAGATATCGGCATTTTAAAAATCAGCATCCTTGCAAATGTTAGTGTTCTACCTGCTGCAGAGCACTTTTATATTCATGATTTCATCTGCTCTTCACAACCAGTTTGTCACTTATTTGGGACAGTTTCATTTTATAAGTGAGGAAACTAAGATACAAAGATATTAAGGAGCAGAATCACGATTCAAATCCATGATTCCTAACTCTAAATTCAGACCTTTTCCTACCCCGTTCTAGAGCATTAAGAGTACTGGCACACAGCAAGTTTTAGAAAATGGTCCTTTTTTAAGAAACTGAAAGGTGTAAAAATTTACTAAGCATCAGGCCAAACATAAACACACATATATCCTGAATATTTATCTCCTTTTCTACCCAAATGGGTCTATCATCATATGTTCTTTTAAGTCATATTCAAATTAAACCACATTCCAACTTAAGCATTCCAAAGCTTTATGCTCACATATAATCAAAGTGGAGACAGCAGCTTTTGGGATTTATAGAAAACAACGATTGGTAAGAAATCCACCCAGGACACCAGCCAAAGGCACAAATGCACAACTGAACTTCTAATTTAAGATGTCTCAAATCATCTCACCCTGTCCACCAAATTGCAATTCACTCAGAAAGGAAGCAAGTTTTGCCAATAATCATAGCTCAAGTGTCTCAGCCTGGGGATAAGTGAACTTCTCAGGCTTAATTGTTTCTGCAGGACCTCTGTAATACCTTGAAATGTTCAGAAGGTATTATAATTTATAGTCCCTCCAGGACTCAGTATAGCCTGCTTATCCACAGAGAGGAAGGAGTTTTCAGCTATGTTGGCAATGTACGAAAGCACCACTATTCTCATCCAGAGAGCAAATGCAAATAAGTGCTTACTATGGCTTTTTTTCCCCTAAAACATGGTCCACATTTATATCTATCTTAAAAGTGTGAATGACGGATTCTTCAGCAGCTATGCAAATTCCCCAGTCACTCTAAACTGTGGAAGGTACACAGTTGAAGAGTTACGTTACAGATGAATAAATAGGTCATACCAATATAACCTTGAACAAAGTATTTAAACTTCCTTGGTTAAGCAGATTCCACTGTGATTTTGTTTATAAAACATGCAGATTTCGCAGCATAAGAACTACATAATTCCTATGATACTTTCAAACATGAGAATTATAAAGCTCCTCTAGGGCAGGGACTGGGCCAGCTTAAAACTATCATGGGCAAAATGGAACTCCAAATTGAAATTGCTATTTCAGTTGATACATCAGTTAAATGTGATTCATTTCTTAATTTTCAGTAATGCAAAGGCAATAGGATTAGCAGTAGTTGTTGAAGGGAAGCCAGTGTGGCATAGGGGAAAGAACAACAGTTATAGAGCATCTTGAGCAATTTGAAGTTACTTAACCTCCGTTTTTTTTGAATCTGTAAGATGGAGATCACACCCCCTATCCCATGAAGATTCAATGAGATGAGGTTTACGAAGTACCTCAGTGCTAGTGCAGAATAGGCAGTTGGGAAATGTTAGCTCTCTCTCCAACACTTACATCCGTCCTGTCCCCTTAGGGTCTTTGTCACTTACATTAGAATATATTCAACAGGGCCGGGCACAGTGGCTCATGCGGTCAGGAGTTTGAGACCAGCCTGGCCAAGATGGTGAAACCCCGTCTCTAGTAAAAAATACAAAAATTAGCTGGGTGCGGTAGTGGGAGCCTGTAATCCCAGCTACTCGAGAGGCTGAGGTTATGAGAATCGCTTGAACCCGGGAGGCGGGGTTTGCAGTGAGCCGAGATCGCGCCACTGCACTCTAGCCTGGGCGACAGAGCAAGACTCTGTCTCATAAAAAAAAAAAAGAAGAAGAATATATTCAACAGTTGGCAGCACTGTTTTGGGGTGAGAGTGGGTGAAGGGGAAGAGGAAAGAGAATAGGATCTCAGTGTTACAACTCCATTCATCTCAGTTCCTGAAGACAGTGAAGAAATCCAACCCCCAGAGAATGGAGTTGGAAATAAAAAAAAATACATCAAGCGGGAGTATGATAGCATTTCATATCGAAAAGTACAGCAATCAATAACATGTCCCTTCTAGATCAATCATGAGGTTTCTGAGAAAGAAGACAGTCCTTTTCCAGAAACTCCATGAGTGTGAATATGTCTGGTTTTGCTAACCACTGAACTCCTAGCACCTAACACAGCGCCTGTTAAAGGGCAGGCAGTTAAACATTGTTGAAAGAACAAATCCATCTGACGACAGTCCACCATAGGCACAAGGTAGGACAGGCACCACTTGCATCCTACAAAACTTTTCCAGATCATCAAGGTGTCAATCCATGAGGCTTAAGGGGAAAACAATCATTTAATAATGGCATCACATCTTGTATACCAAATTTTAAAAAGTGAAAGATTAGGGGAGTGGATCTGAGGGAAAAGGAGGAAAATCTGTTCCTGGTTGTAACAGCAAGGCAGAAATAGGACTAATAATGTCCTTTACGTTATGCCTGCATAGACTACGAGAGAGATAAACAACTTTTAAAACTGTGTCATGTAAGTTTGCTGCCTCAAAGTGGTCAGGAGGTCTGTCCAATAGCACAAAGATTATATAAAAACCCTACCTAGCCCAAGAGTATCTGCATCCAATGATGGCTGGCTCTAATGAACCAGTCAACTTTGGATTGCCCTTTTAATCAGAACCTCCTGAATGTGACGTAGGTCAATAGGCTTAATTTTGGTATATTAAAGGATTTTTCTAATGGAACCCACAAAACAAAACCAGCTAGCTATGCTTCTGTCCCAATTTCCAAGTGCTAATGCCATCCAAACATCTGGCAATGACATGTAACTATGGATTGGTACTTGCTTAAATACTGCTGCATTTCCCCTCTCCCCACTCACTGGTTGGTCATAATAAAAAGGATCCGCTTCTGCTTAGGATGGAGAAAGTCAAAAAAGAACATGGAATCTACTATAATAATGAGGAAAAGCCTACAAACATCATAACCTACAAACATCATAACTTTCCTTAGGCCTATAAGAGAGCTGTGTTCATAAGGCAGTCAAGGGAACTACACTTCAAAGACGGCAAGCGTCTCCAAGGAGAGCTGGGACACACAAATTATTTCAGCTTTGGAAGAGCACAGGAGGAGGAGGTGGACTTCATAAAAGCAGCCACAGAAAACAGCTATAATTTTAACAAATTCTTAAAACTGAGCATGGGCCATCAGGACAGTTTAGAAGCTCTAGACACAAGGGGATCCACATTCACTCTCAAGTTCTCTTCTGCTGGATGTTTCTGAGGAAGATTTGGATAAAACTCCGCCCACTTATTGTAGTTTTTGTCATCCAAAACAAAAGTCTCAAGGGTTGGAGGACAGAAGGAAACCTTACCGTGCCCAGGATCCACTATTTCTAGAAGTAGGAATCCTTCCAGCCCCCAGTAAACCACTACTGCCAGAAAGGGCGAAGCAAAAGCCCTCTGCTCCCAAGGGAGGGCAAAAAACTCCCCCAACTCCACCAGAAGCCATGCAAAAAGTCTACTGCTGTGGGAGGAACAGGATACCCTCCCACCACTAATCACAGGCAAAGGTATACTGCCTCGCCAGGAGGTGTAGAAGCAAAAGCCATCTGCCCCAGAAAGACAAGCGGGAGCACTGGCTCAAGTCAGGACCCTGCACTGACACAAGGCAGAGGTTCACTACCACTCAGGGAAGGGCAGGAAACTCTCCAGTCCAAGACCCTCCAAGAGGAAGGGCAGGTTAAGCTGCCACCAGAGGAAAGAACAGGAACACTGAGAAAGATTCACTCCCAAGGCTCCAGGAAAAGGGCCTAAGACCAAGGCTGGATTAGGGGAAGGGAAAATCCCACTGCCCCCACCATGAGCCTACCACCAAGTACAAGCACCAGCAGTCTATACCAAGGGAGGAACAGGAGTGAGAAGAAAAGTGGCAGGTTGGGTTTACTGAGAGCAGAAGGCCAGGCAGGAACTCTGAGAAGCACTCCAGGAGGCTGGGCCTCACTCTAAGTGTAAGGTAGCGGCCACCATGTCCTGGGAGCACTGGAAGTCTGTGGCACACTGATGGTCACTCCAGCCATGAATCAGCTGAAACCCACCCCCAATTACTGAGTAGACTGAGTCAGCCTCCCACACTAAGGGCCTGACAGAAGAAAAGGTGTGCTCATTTCTGAACATGATATTTAAGTTGGTCTCTTCTGTTTTTCTACACAGAATGCCCATCTTTCAAAGTTTTCCAGAAACAAAAAATAAGAGAAAACAGACCATTGACATAAAATAAAGCTGTCAAAAGAACCTAACTCAAAGATGACCAAGATGATGGAACTATTAGACAAGGACTTTAACTGTAATTAAAATAAAGCTGTCAACAGAACCTAACTCAAAGATGACCAAGATGATGGAACTATTAGACAAGGACTTTAACTGTAATTAATATGTTAAAGGATCTAGTGAAAAAGGTGGACAACTCACAGGAACATATGGGAATTTTTAGTAGAAAGATGCATAATATAAAAAACAGTCAAATAAAAATGCTAGAAGTGAAAAAACAGTATTATAAATGAAGAATTCCTTTAACAGGCTTAGCACACTAGACAGAGCAAAGACAAGGGAGAGCTTGAAGACAGAACAATAGAAATTATCCAAACTGAAACACAAAGAGAAAAAAGAGTGGGGGGGGGGGGGGGAAATCCAAAATAGAGTACTCTAGAACTGTAGGACGATATCAAACACTCTAACATACCTGTAACTATAGTCTCAGAAGAGGAGAGAGGGTGAAGTAGAGAACAAGGCAGTAGATGTATTTAAAGGAAAAAGAGCTAAGAATTTTCCAAACTTAATGAGAAAACAACAAAACACAGACCCCAAAACCTCAGAGAACCAAGACAGATTAAATAAAGCATTCACTTGCTCCCTCCCGAAGTTTAAGAAACAGCTGCACTGTTAAAAAGGCAAATCTTCTCCCTCTTAGCAAATGAGGAGATTCAAGAGATCTGAGCTATAGGAAACTTTCTCTTAACACACTAACATTGACAGAACCATTTATTTCAGGTGAAGGGCTGGAAAACATTTCCATGCATCATGGATTTATCTTTCAAAGCTGTGTCTGAAGATAAGCCTGAAAACTTCCAAAGGGATTCCAAGCCTTTCCAAATACATGTGCCAAAGGCTAATTATTCCTTTTCATTTGTTTGCTTTAACAAAATAGAAGCAACGAACATTCCCAGCTTTCCAAAGCCCTGTGTCCAACAGGCTCTTTGGTGCTCACTGGTCCTTTTGACAGCACAAGAGTAGGGAGTCTGCTGTCCTTCCTGGACTACCTCATAACAGTCTGAAGGTCCCAGAGACAGGCTCTAATAATCTTCACCTGACAGCTCAAAAAGCTCAATAATAAGGCCAAATTATAACCCAAGCATCCTTATTTTTAGTTTAGAATTACTGTAAGCAAGATTTTTTTTGTTTATTCTTTTACGTACTCCATTTTCATAAATATAAGAGTTACCTGACAACTAACTTAAAATTAGAGGGGGAAAAAAATCAGCAAAACCCCTGAAAGGCACTTCTTGTGGACTGGAGGTTTTTGTAGACATTTACTATGCCCATGTTACCAGTTTCTCCAGAAGAGCAGAGGAAGTTCACAAACATGTGATATCCCTTCAACTTTGGGATTCAACAAACAGCAATTAATAGAACTTGCTTTCTTTAACGTAAAAAGGGATTTTGAAGCAAAAAGGTTAATATACCTGGGATTTATCCACATACAAATTGCTTTCTTTATTTAAAATAGTTATTTTGTTAATTTAGTTGAATGTAAAACACCTTGCCACATAAAACATGAGACTGCTTTTTTCCCTTCCTTATTCATGAAGCTGTTTTATTTGCCTTCTCCACGTGCAACTCCTGGAAACACGTTTCTATTAATCCAGTATATTTTCCCAGCCCCACATCTTCACCTCTCAGTTACATAAATTCAGTAATTTAGGAACCCACCCATATGGCACTCGCTGAAAATTTATAGAAAGCCACACCCAATGGTTCACCTAACAGCAGCAGAATTCATTTTATAAGTTTTTGGTAGGTTTAAGTATTTTTCTATTTTTTTGCCATGTAAAGTGGTCATTGCTTTCTGTTTTTCTTTTCTTTTCTTTTCTTTTTGAGATGGGGTTTCACTCTGTCTCCCAGGCTGGAGTGCAGTGGCGCAATCTCGGCTCACTGCAACCTCGGCCTACTGGGTTCAAGTGATTCTGCTACCTCAGCCTCCCAAGTAGCTGGGATTACAGGCATCTGCCATCATGCCTGGCTAATTTTTATATTTTTAGTAGAGATTGGGTTTCGCCATGTTGGCCAGGCTGGTCTCCAACACCTGACCTCAGGTGATCCACCCGCCTCGGCCTCCCAAAGTGCTGGGATTACAGGCATGAGCCACCATGCCCAGCTGGTGATTGCTTTTTTTAATTTTTAATTTTGAAATACTTTTAGACTTAGTGAACAGTTGCAATAGTAGCCAGACAGTTCTCAAATATCTGGAATGCCCCTCATCCAGCTTCTCCTAATGTTAACATCTTACATCACCATGGTACAATTATCAAAACCAAGAGGTTAACATTGGTACAATTCTATTAACCAAACGACATACTTTTTTTTCTTCTCCAGATTCCCAGTTTTCTCCAGAAGTCCCTTTTTCTGTTCCAGGATCTAATCCAGGACACCATACTGCATTTACTCATCGTGTCAGCTCAGTCTCCTCTAATCAGTGACAAGTTTCTCAGTCTTTCCTTGTCTTACATGACACTGACACAGTTGAACAGTACTGGTCAGGACTTTGATAGAATGTCCCTCAATTTGGGTTTATCTGATGTTTTCTACTTACTAGATTGAGGTTATAGATTTTGGAGAATACTACAGAGATGATGTACCCTTCTCTTCACATTCCATCAGGGGATACATGTTACCAATATGACTTATTACAAGTAACATTAACCTTGCTCACATAGTTAAGGTGAGGTCTACCAGGTTTCCCCACTGTTAAATTACTACTGTTCCCATCCCACAGTGTATGCTCCCTAGAAGTAAGTCACTATGTTCAGTCTATACTGAAAGGGAAGGTAATGAAGCTTCACCTCCTGGAGGAAGAAATATCAAAGATTTAGTGTACTATTTTAATGTACTTTGAAAGGATTAAAACTGTGAAATTGTATTCACTGAATATTACTTTTTTTTTTTTTTTTTTTTTTTGAGATGGAGTTCTCGCTCTGTCGCCCAGGCTGGAGTGCCAGTGGGCCGGATTCTCAGCTCACATGGCCAAGCTCCTTGGCCTCCGGGTTCACACATTCTCTGGCCCTCAGCCTCCCGGTAGCTGCGGACTACAGGCGCCGGGCCCACCACCTCGCAACCTTAATTTTTTTTTGGCTGGGTTTTTTAGTAGAGGACGGGGTTTTCGGCCGGGGTTAGCCAGGGATGGTCTCGACCTCCTGACCTCGTGATCCTGCCATCTCGGACGCCTCCCAACAGTGCTGGATTATAGGCTTGAGCCACATGCGCCCGGCCACATTTTTTTTTTTTTTTAAGAACCTGGGTCTTGTTCCATGCCCAGCTGGATGCATAGTAGCTATTCACAGCGGCAATCATTGCACACTACAGCTTAAAACTCCCAGGCTCAGGTAAACCTCTGCCTTGGCCTCCTGAGTAGCTGTGGCTAGAGGTATATGCATTGATCTGGCTTACAATTTTTTAACATACATAAAGTATGGCATTCGGTCAAATCTTTAAATTATGGGGATTTGTGGCTAGAGAAAATATTTAAATTGTTTTCTTTCCTCAGTAATAAGTTCACAGCAATAAAAAATCTGACATTTGTGTTAAATGTTAAGTTGAAGCCTGATAACATATCTCACCCATTTAAAAGTGTATAGCCACTTTTTAAAAAAAAAATCTTAGAGATGAAATCTGAGACTTCAGATATTTCTGAAATTCCAACTGCTTCTAGTTCCGTTTTAATTGTATTCTGATGTATATACCAAATTACCATACAAAAACAAAGTAAGCATCCAACTTAATGTGGAAAATGAAACAAATCCAAGAAAATCAGTAGAATTAATAAGAAAACAGAAAAAGGAAACAAATGTGAAAATAAATCCAAGAACTTTCCATAGATTGGCTATGAAGGAAACCCTAAAGAATCAGCTAAAAACCTATCGGAACTAATAAGCAAGTTCAGTAAATTAGCCAGCTACAAAATAACTTGTTAAGTAAATAACTAAAACAAATACCCAGACCCTTATATCCTAGCAACAGCCCATGAGAGTTTGCACACACACCATCAGTAGCAGAGCTCTTCCCATTACCCCAGCTTCTCACAGTCCAGATTACTCTTTGTCCAAAATCCATTACCTCCTTCATCTTTACTCCAAGACACTCAATATCCTTCAAAATCTGTTGCACTCAACATATCTAAACTTCTCGCCCACTATTTTCACCATGCTTCTGCTAGTCTAGGCAAGTCACTTCCTCCACTGGCCCACAAACACATGATCATTACTTTGTTCACGGTATTCCCTTCTTCTGGAATGCCATCTTCATACTCCTCCGTCTACTAAAATCCTGTCTGGGGGTTTCTGGTTTCCAGTCTGGCACTGAATAAGCTTAGCAGTCACCATTCTGTCCTAACACAAGTAAAAGGCTGAAATGAAAAAATCAACAGCTTTTCTCCAATCTATCAAGCAAATGAGGTCACATGGCAAACAGCTGCCTTGAAAACTGAAGAGACAGACAGGTGAATAGAGAGAATCACAACTTACTGGAGAAGAAACTTCTCCAGGAACCAGTGCCAGGGTAGGAAAGCCTTAACTGTAATCGACAAATTGCTGGAGGCTCAGTGTGGACAAGTCTGAGAGTTTAAAAACTCCAGGGAAACCCAGTCAGGGAGGGAGATGGGGGCATTCCCACACTTCGAGAGTTTTACCTCCAGAAGTTGTTCAACCAGGTTCTCACAGCGAATACTAGAGAACAACCCCTTGGCGCTTCTAGAAAGGGGAAGGAAAAGTAACCATTCTGAAATACACCACAGTATTCTGTTCTTAACAAGATTTGCCCTCAGAAGAAACTATTTAACAAGAGCCTAACCTGTTAGGGTTTTATCAGAGCCTATCCTATCTGAGGGAAAGGAAATACCCAACTCCAGCTGGCTCTAACCTTCCACAGAAAAGTGGGGAAATACCCAACTCTAGTCCCCTGTAGCCATCCTGTCCCACCTACGCAAGGTTGGGGAAAAACTGAGAAGCATTTGTGAAGTTCACAGTCCAGGCCTTCCCCGACACAACACCACCGTACCATCAAAGGCCTATTTCCCAGAGTTCCTTTCACCCAGTACCTCATGTCCAGACTTCAACAAAAAATTACAAGGCATACTGAAAAGCAAAAACACAGTTTGAATATACTGAGTAAGCATCACAACCAGAATGAGATATGGCAGAGATGTTGAAATTACTAGACCAGAAATTTAAAACAATTATGATTAATATGCTAAAGGTTCTAATGGAAAAAGCAGACAACATGCAAGAGCAGATGAATAATGTAAGCAGAGAGATGAAAATTCTAAGAAAGAATAAAAAAGAAATGATAGAGATCAAACACACTGTAATGAAAATGAAGGTGGGCTCATTATTAAACTGGATACAACTGAGGAAAGCATCTCTGAACTTGAGGATATTATAACAGTAACTTCCAAACCTGAAAAGCACAGAAAAAAAAAAAAAAGACTGAAGAAAACAAAACAGGATCTCCAACAACTGTGGAACAACTACAAAAGGTATAAATTACATGTAATGAAAATACCAGAAGAGAAGAAACAGAGAAAGGAACAGAAGCAATATGTGAAGCAATAATGACTGAGGATTTTACCAAATTATTATCAAGATACCAAACTACAGATCCAGGAAGCTCAGAAAATAAACAGAATACATGAAAACAAAAACAAAAAACAAAAAAACACAAAACAACAAAAAACAAAAGGAAAAAACCATAAAACATTTAAAAAAGAAAACCCCAAAAAACAAAACCACACCTAGCATATCATATTCAAACTTCAGAAAATCAAGCATAAAGGAAAAAAAATCTCTATAGACGCCAGGGGTAGGGGAAAACATCTTACCTACAGAGGAACAAGGATAAGAATTTCATCTGACTTCTCCTAAAAACCATGCAATAGAAGAAAGTGGAGTGAAATATTTAAAGTGTTGAGAGAAAAAAACCACACACTTAAGAATTCTGGACCCTGTAAAATTATCCCCCAAAGTGAAGGAGAAATAAAGATTTTCTTGGAAAAAAAACTGAGGAAATTTGTCAGTAGCCTTGCCTTGCAAGAAATGTTAAATGTTCTTCAGAGAGAAGGAAAATGATATAGGTCAGGAACTCAGATCTACATAAGGAAAGAAAGAGCATCAGAGAAAAAGCAAAGGTCAAATAAAATGTTTTTTCAAATTCTTACTATTTTGGAAGGAATATTTCTCTGAGCAGCAGGTCTCAATAGCGGGCTTAAAATATTCATAAACCATGCTATAAACCGATAGGCTGTCATACAGGCTTTGTCATCCCATTTACAGAACAAATAACAGTTTGTTCCAGATGTTCACAGCAACAATGTATCTGATTATATATGCTTGTCTGTGTGAATACATATATACATATATAAAAGGTTTTGTAAGCTTGTGTATAAGTAAAATGAATGACAGCAGTGATACCACAAGGGAAAGGAAAGAAGAATTAGGAATATTTCATTATTATAAGGTACTTGTACTACCTGGAAGCTGTACAGTGTTACTTGAAACTAGACTTGGATTAGCTGTAAGTGCATAGTGCAAGTTCTAGGGCAACAACTAAAAAAAAAGTTTTTAAAAAAGTAAAACAGATATGTTAAGAAAGAGGACAAAACTGAATCATATAAAATGCTCAATCAAAACTACGAAAATGGGCTGGACGCAGTGGTTCACGCCTGTAATCCCAGCCCTTTGGGAGGCCAAGGCAGGCGGATCACGAGGTCAGGAGATAGAGGCCATCCTGGCTAACACAGTGAAACCCTGTCTCTACTAAAAAATACAAAAAATTAGCCGGGCGTGGTGGCAGGTGCCTGTAGTCCCAGCTACTTGGGAGGCTGAGGCAGGAGAATGGCATGAACCCAGGAGGCGGAGCTTGCAGTGAGCTGAGATCGCACCACTGCACTCCAGCCTGCGCAACAGAGCAAGACTGTCTAAAAAAAAAAAAAACCCTACAAAAATGCCAGACATGGTGCACACTTGTAGTCCTAGCTACCTGGGAGGCTAAGGCAGAAGACTGCTAGAACTCGGGAGTTGAAAACCAGCCTGGCCAACATAGCAATACACCATTTCTTAAAAACCACACACACAAAAGACAGAGAAAGAGTAGCAGAACATGAAAACAAAACAAAAGAAAAGGGCAACAAAAAGAAAAACAGTAACAAATATGGTAGATATTAACTCAACTATAACAGTACTAACTTTGAATGTCAATGGTCTAAATGGATCCATTAAAAGACAGACATTTCAGCATGGATCAAAAAATAAGACCCAATTATATGTTGTCTACAAGAAGCACACTTTAAATATAAACGCACACAAAGATTAAAAGTAAATGGACGGAGAAGGATATACCATGTTAACACTAATCAAAAGAGAGAAGTACCTATATTGATTTCAGACAAAGCAGATTTCACAGCAAAGAAAGTTATCAGGGATAAAAAAGAGGCGATATACATGATAAAGAAGTAAATTCTCCAAGAAGACATAACAATCTTTGACATGTATGCATGTGCCTAACAACAAACCTTCAAAATATGTGAGGCAAAAACTCACAGAACTGCAAAAAGAAATACATACTTGAGATATTGAAGTTTTGGTTCCAGACCACCACAGTAAGGTGAATACAGAAATAAAGCAAGCCATACTTTTTTATGTGTTTCCCAGTGCATGTAAGAGTTATGTTTGTACTATAGTATACAACAGCATTACATCTAAAAAGAAAATGAGCATACCTTAATTTAAAATACTTCCTTGTTAAGAAATGCTAATGATCATCTGAGCCTTCAGTGAGTCATAATCTTTTTGCTGGTGGAGGAACCTGCCTCAACATTGACAGATGCTGACTGATAAGGGTGGTGTTGCTGAAGGATGGGATGACTGTGGCAATTTCTGAAAATAAGATGACAATGAAGTTTTCTGCATCAACTGACTCTTCCTTTCATGAAAGATTTCTCTGTAGCATGGGATGCTGTTTGACAGCACTTTGCCCAGAGTAGAACTTCTTTTGAAATTTGAGGCAATCTTCTCAAACCCTGACACTGCTTTATCAACTACGTCTACATAATATTCTTGTCATTTCATTGTTGTCATTTCAACAATGTTCAGAACATCTTTATCTGGAGTAGATGCCATCTCAAGAGACCACTTTCTTGGCTCATGCATAAGAAGCAACTCCTCATCCGTTCAAGTTTGATCATGAGATTGCAGCAATTCAGTCACATCTTCAGGCTCCACTTCTAATGATAGTTCTCTTGCTATTTCACCACATCTGCAGTCTGGAACCCCTCTAAGTCATTCACGAGTGTTGGGATCAACTTGTTCCAAACTCCTGTTAATATTGATATTTTGACCTCTACCCACGAATCACAAATGTTCTTAATGGCGTCTAGAATGGTAAGTCCTTGCCAGATGGTTTTTAATTTACTTTGCCTAGATTCATCAGAGGAATTACTAAATATCCCAGCTATAGCCTTACAAAATGTATTTCTTAAATAAGATGACTTGAAAGTCAAAATTACTCCTTGATGTATGGGCTGCAGAACAGACATTGTGTTAGCAGGCATGAAAACATTTATTTCCTTGTACGTCTTCATCAAGCTCTTGTGTGGCCAGGTGCACTGTCAATGAGCAGTAGTATTTTGAAAGAAATCTTTTTCTGAGCAGTAGATCTCAACAGTGGGCTTAAAATACTCAGTGAATCACGCTGTAAACAGATGTGCTGTCATCCAGGCTTTGTTGTTCCATTTAGAGAGCACAGGCAGAGTAGATTTAGCATAATTCTTAAAGACCCTAGGATCTTCAGAATGGTAAATGGGCACTGCTTTCAACTTAAACTCACCAGGTGCATTAGCTCCTAACAAGAGGGCCACCCTGTCCTTTGAAGCATCAACTTCTCCTCTCTAGCTACGAAAGTCCTAGATGGAATCTTCTTTCAATAGAAGACTTTCATCTACATTAAAAATCCATTTAATGTAGCCACCATCATCCATGATGTTATCTAGAGTTTCTGCATAATTTGCTGCAGGTTCTTCCTCAGCACTTGCTGCTTCACCTTGTACTTTCATATTATGAAGACAGCTTCTTTCCTTAAACCTCATGAACCAAATTCTGTTAGCTTCACATTTTTCTTCTGCAGCTTCCTCACCTCGCTTAGCCTTCGCAGAATTGAAGAGCTAGGATCTTGCTCTGCCTTATGTGGCTTAAGGGAAACATATGGCTGGTTTAACCTTCTATCCAGACTACTAAAATGTTCTCCTTATCAGCAATCAGGCTATTTAACTTTCTTACCATTCATGTGTTCATTGCAATCATGCTTTTAATTTCCTTTGCATTCACAACTTGACTTACTGGTGCAAGAGGCCTAGCTTTCAGCCTGTTTCAGCTTTCAATATGTCTTCCTCATTAAGCTTAATCATTTCTAGTTTCTGACTTAAAGTGAGAGACATGCAACTCTTTCTTTCACTTCAACACTTGAGTCATTGTGGGGTTATTAATTGGCCTAAATTCAATATTGTTGTGTCTCAAGGAATAGGAAGGCCCAAGGAGAGGGAGAGATGAGGAAAAGCTGGTTGGTGGAGCAGTCAGAACACACACAACATTTCTCAATTAAGTTCACCATCTTATACGGGCATGGTTCATGGTGCCCAAAACAATTATAATAGTGACATCAAAGATCACTGATCACAGAGCACTATAACAGATATAATAATAATGAAAAGTTTGAAATATTGTAAGGATTACCAAAATTCTTGACACAGAGACATGAAGTGAGCAGCACATGTTGCTGGGAAAACGGTACCAATAGACTTGCTTGATATAGGTGGCAGGCCTTTAATTTGTAAAAACACAATAAAACTAAGCACAATAAAACAAAGTATGCCTGTAGATGAATCCACTATTATAGATGAAGACTTCAATATTGCAATATTTCTCTACATCAGAAATGGACAGGTCCAGCAAGCAGGAAATCAGTAAGGACATAGTTGAACTCAACAACACCATCAATCAACCGGATATGGTGGACGTCTATAGGCTACTTCATCCAAAACAGCAAAATAAACATTATTCTAAAGTTTACATGGAACATTTACCAAAACAAACCACACTGTGGGCCATAGAACACACCTTAACAAATTTGAAAGAACAGAAATTATACAATGCCTGCCCTCAGATAACAGTGGAATTAAACGAGAAATAATAACTAACAATAGCCAGAAAATCCCAACAAACGTGCACAGTAAAGTTCTCCAGATGGGTTTAGACAGACCAAGCTTTCCCCCTTTTTCACTTGTGGTTCTAAAGAATAACTGTAGAATATGCTGGGAATGTAATATCTTGAGATAAAAGGGAACTCATCAGAACAGCCTAGGCTGTCCCAGTCTCTCCTAGAAACAAGATGTGTCTGTTCAACATTTTAGCGCAGTATGTCATGTCACCCCTGGCGTATAAAACCCAGGGCAGGCTGCTTTCTAGGGTCCCTCAGCTGCAATGCAAGTGAGACACATGCAGCCAAGATTCCATCCACCCTGGGTGGTTTTCCTCAGCCTGGGGGGACAAGCTCACAATGAATCCCTAGGCTTCTGTTGTCCCTTGCTGCCTATCTGTAAGAAATAAACCCCCTTCATGAAACATGTGGATAAGTGTTCTGTCTCACCTGACTCAGATGTAGCCCAAGGTGTAGTGGGCTGAAGTAGCAACCAGGGCACAGTGAAACTGCTTCGCAACTTGGAGATTAAACAACACAATTCTAACAAATGGATCAAAGAAGAAATCACAAGAGAAATACTTTAAAATGTTAAACTAAATAAAAATGAAAACACTACTTATTGAAATTTATGGGATGCAGCAAGAACAGTGCTTAGAGGAATATTTATAGCATGAAATGCATATATTAGAAAAGAAGAAAGATCTAAAATGGATCATCTAAGCTTCACCCTTAGGAAACTAGAAAATGAAGAGCTAATTAAATCCAAAGTAAGCAGAAGAAAAGAAATAATAAAAATTAGAGCAGAAATTAATGAAACTAAAAACAGGAAATCAATAGCAAAAATCAATGAAGCCAAAAGCTGGTTCCTCGAAAAGATCAATAAAATCAATAAGCCTCTAGGCCAGACTAACTGGCTAGAGAAAAAAGAAAAGAGAGACAAAAAAAGAAGAAAAAGAGAGAGAGAACACGAATTATTAACATCAGAAATAAAAGACAGGACATCACTATAGATCCTATGGACATTGAAAGAATAGTAAATATTATGATATATCTGGATAGACCAATTTGTTAAAAGACATAATCTGCCAAAACTCACACAAGAACAAACAGACAATGTGAATGGGCCTATATGTAGTTGAAACATTGAATCAATACTTAGTAACCTTTGAAAACAGAAAGTACCAAGCTAGATGGGTATGCTGGTTCATTCTACCAAACATTTAAGGAGGAAATCATACCTATTCTCTACAATCTTTTTCAGAAGACAGAGGCAGGGGAAATACTTACTCATTCTATGAGGCCCGCATTACCTTAATATGAAAACCAAACACTGACATTAAAAGAAAAACAAAAAAGTGAAACAAGATGGATGAACAGAACCCTTCAGTGATCATCCCCGCTGCAGGAACATCAAATTGAATAACTACCCACACAAGAAAGCACTATCGTAAGAATCAAACATCAAGTAAGCAATCACAGTACATGGTTTTAACATCATATTAAGGAAAGAGGCACTGAAGAAGGTAGAAAAGATAGTCTTGAATTGCCAACACCAACCCCTCCCCCATCCTCTGGCAGCATAGCTTGGTGCAGAGAGAATCTGGGTGCTTGGGGGAGAGAGAGTACAGTGATTGTGGGACTTTGCATTAGAATTCTGGGCTGCCCTGCCACCCTGGAAATCAATAAGGGGCAGAATTCAGTCAGTGTCCATGGAGAGAGCATTTAGACCATCCCTAGCTAGAGGAATACCATCCATCCCAGTGGTCGGAACCTGAGTTCTGGTTAATGGCTGAAGTGCTCTGGGGTAGGCAGTCTAGGCCTCAAGGATGGCAATTCCTGGGCAAGTCTGGGCTCAGAGCCAGTGGACTTGGGGTATATGTGGCCTACGTATATACACCAGCTGGGACAGTAAAGTGGGTGCTTCTGTTACTGCTCCCCCAACCTCAGGCAGTGCAGCTCACAGCTCCAGGAAAGGCTTTTTCCTTCCACTTGAGGAGAGGAGAGGGAACAATAAAGAGGACTTCGTCTTGCAACTTGGATACCAGCAGAACAGGGAGGCAGGCAGAGTCCTGAAACCCTCATTCCAGGCTCTAGCTCTAGACCCACACTGGGCCAGAAGGAAACCCGCTTCCTTGAAGAGAAGGGCCCAGTACTGGTAGGATTCAGTCTGCTGCCTTAAGAGGACTGGGCCCTGAATAAGCATCAGTGGTACATAGGCAGTTCTCACTATGGGCCCTGGGTAAGACTCAGGGATGTGCTGGCTTCAGGTATGACCCAGCACATTCACAGCTATGGTGGCCACTGGGAGAGACTCCTTCTGCTCAAGGAAAGGGAAGAGAAAAGGGAACTTTGTTTTGCAGTTTGGGGACCAGCTTGGCCATAGCAGGGTAGAGTACCAAGTGGACCCTTGGGATCCCTCATCCCAGGCCCTGGTTCCTGGATGGCATTTCTGGACTCACCCTGGGCCAGAGGGGAGACTGCTGCCCTGAAGGGAGAGAGCCAGGCCTGAGAGCATTCACCACAAGCTGACGGAAGAGCCCTTGGGCCTTGACTGAACATCAGCCAGTAGCCAGGCTGCACTTGCCATGGGCCTGGGGCAGTGGTGGCCATGGAGAGAGACTTCTTCTACATGTGGAAAGGAGAGGGAAAAGTGGGAAGGACTTGCAGCTTGGATGCCAGCTCAGCCACAGCAGAATAGACAACCAAGTGGATTCCTAAGGTTCCCAACTCAAGGCCCTTGCTCCCAGATGGCATTTCTGGTCACGACTTGGGCCAGGGGTGAGACCAGCTGTCCTGCACAGGACATAAGCCAGAATGGATTTGCCACCTGCTGACTGAAGAGCCCTTGGAGCCTGAGTGAACATCAGGAGCAGCCAGACAGTGGTCACTGCAGGCCCTGGGAAAGATCCAGTGCTATGCTGGCTTTGGATCTGATCCAGCACAGTCCAAGCAGCGGTGACCACAGGAGTGCCTACGTCACCCCTCCCCCAGCTCCAGGCAGCTCATCACAGAGAGAGAGACTCCGTTTGTTAGGGAGAAAGTAAGAAAAGAGAGCAAGAGTCTCTGCCTGGTACCCAGAGAATTCTTCCAGACCTTATCCATGACCACCAAGGCTGTACCTTCATGAGTCCATAAGACTCGCAGTACTGGGCTTGGAGTGCCACCCCCAATGCACATACGGCTGCAGTGACCAAGATTTAGATCACAACATTCAATTTCCTTTGAATACTTAGAAAGCCTTCCTAGGAAGGATGGGTACAAATAAGCCCAGACTACAGAGACTACAATAAATACCTAACTCTTCAATGCCTAGACACTGACAAACATCCACAAGCATCAAGAACATTCAGGAAAACATGAACTAACCAAACGAACTAAGATAAATCATCAGTGACCAATCCTGGAGTGACAGAGATATGTGACTTTTCAGACAGAGAATTCAAACTGGCTCTTTTGAGGAAGCTCAAGGAAATTCAAGACAACACAGAGAAGGAATTCAGAATCCTAACAGATAAATGTAACAAAGGAGATTGAAATAACTTTTAAAAATCAAGCAGAAATTCTAGGGTTAAAAAATTCAATTGACAAACTGAAGAATACATCAATCTCTCAACAGCAGAATTTATCAAGCAAAAGAATTAGTAAGCTTGAAAACATAGAGGAGACAAAAGAAAACAGAATAAGAAAGAATGAAGCACGCCTACCAGATCTATAAAACAGCTTCAAAAGGGTGCATCTAAGAGCTACTGGCGTTAAAGAAGAGGTGGAAGGAGAGATTGAGGTATAAAGTTTATTCAAAGAGATAATAATAGAGAACTTTCCAAACCTACAGCAAGATATCAATATTCAAGTATTAGAAGGTTATAGAACACCAAGCAGACTGAACCCCAAAGAAGACTATCTCAAGGCATTTAATAATCAAACTTCTAAAGGTCAAGAAAAAAGGAAGGGTCCTAAAAGCAGCAAGAGAAAAGAAACAAATAACTTATAAAGGAGCTCCAATACATCTGGCAGCAGACTTGTCAGTGGAAACCTTACAGGCCAGAAGAAAGTGACATGACATATTTGAAGTGCTAAAGGAAAAATGCTTTTACTCTGGAATAGTGTATCTGGCAAAAATGTTCTTCAAACATAAAGGAGGAATACTTTCCCAGACAAACAAAGGCTGAGGGATTTCATCAACACTAGACCTGTCCTATAAGAAATGCCAAAGAGTTCTTCAATCTGAAAGAAAAGGACGTTAACAAGCAATAAGAAATCATCTGAAGGTACAAAACTCACTGGTAACAGTAAGTCCACAGACACACACAGAATATTATAACACCGTAATTATGATGTATAAACTATTCATATCTTACGTAGAAAGATTAAAAGATGAACGTAACAAAAATAGCTACAACAAATTTTCAAAACATAGGCAGTATCATAAAATATAAATAAAAACAAAATGTTAAAAGGTGGGGAGGAGTGAAGTTACAGTGTAGAGTTTTCATCAGTTTTCTCTTTGCTTGTTAGCTTGTTTTTGCAATCAGTGTAAAGTTGTCATCAGTTTAAAATAATGGATTACAAAATGTTATTTGTAAGCCTCATGGTAACCTTAAATTAAAAAAAAAAAAAAAATCCTGCAACAGATACACAAAAAATAGAAAGCAAGAAATTAAAACATACTACCAGAGAAAATCACCTTCACAAAAAGGAAGACAGGACAGAAGCAAGGAAAAATAAGATGATCACAAAACAACCAGGAAACAAATAACAAAATGGCAGGAATAAGTCCTTAACTTATCAATAATAACACAGAATGAAGATGAAGGAAACTAGGTACCTATCTCTCACCATGTACAAAAATCAAATCAAAATGGATTAAAGACTAAGATCTCAAACCATGAAACTATTCAAAGAAAACACTAGGGAAACTGTCCAGGACATTGGTCCAGGCAAAGATTTCTTGAGTAACCCCCAAAGCACAGGCAATCAAATGGGCAAATGGGATCTCAGAGTTAAAAAGCTTCTGCACAGCAAAGGAAACAATCAACAAAATGAAGAGACAACCAACAGAATGGGGGGAAATATCTGCAAACTATCCATCTGACAAAGGATTAATAACCAGAACATATAAGGAGCTCTAACAACTCAATAAGAAAAAAAAAAATCTGATGTAAAAATGGGCAAAATTAAGCCATGTTGTTACATGGCAGGAAAGGGTGCTCAACATCATTGATCATTAGAGAAACAGAAATCAAAAATATAATGAGATATCATCTCCTCCTAGTTAAAATGGCTTTCAACCAAAAGACAGGCAATAATGAATGCTGGTGAGGATGTAGAGAAAATGGAACCCTCATACAGCATTAGTGGGAATGTAAACAGGCACAGCATCTATGGAGAACAGTATGGAGGTTCCTCAAAAAACTAAAAATAGAACTAAACTTTGATCCAGCAATCCCAATGCTAGGTATATACCAAAAGACAGGAAATCAGTATATCGAAGAGATATCTGTAATCCCATGTTTATAACAGCACTATTCACAACAGCCAAGATTTGGAAGCAACCTAAGTGTCCATCAACAAATGAATGAAGAAAGAAAATGTGGTACATATACACAATGGAGTACTATTCAGTCATAAAAAGCATGAGATCCTGTCATTTGCAACATGGATGGAACTGGAGGTCATTATGTTAAGTGAAATAACCCAGGTACGGAAAGACAAACTTGGCATGTTCTCACTCATTTGTAGGAGCTAAACATTAAAACAACAGAATTCATAGAGATAGAGGGTAGAATGATGATCACCAGAGGCTGAGAAGGGTGGGGAGTGGGTAAGTAGGGGCTGTTAATGGGTACAAAAATATAGTTAGATAGAATAAATAAGATAGAGTATTTGACAGCACAACAGAGTGACTATAGTCAACAATAATTTATTGTACATCTCAAAATGACTAAAAGACTGTAACTG
Source organism: Rhinopithecus bieti (assembly GCF_001698545.2). NCBI lineage: Eukaryota > Metazoa > Chordata > Mammalia > Primates > Cercopithecidae > Rhinopithecus > Rhinopithecus bieti. The sequence goes on from NW_016819049.1 coordinate 2,385,559, forward strand.
GAATGTTTGTAACACAAAGAAATGATAAATGCTTGAGGCAATAGATATCCCATTTTCCCTAATGTGATAATTATACATTGTATGCTTGTATCAAAATTATCTCACGTACCGCATAAATATATATACCTACTATGTACCCATAAACATTTTTAATTAAAAAAAACCCAGAAAACTATAGACCAATATCTCTCATGAAAATAGAAGCAAAAAATTCTAAAAACAAAAAACAAACAAACAAAAAAACAGTACTCAAATCCAACAATGTGTAAAAAGAATTAAACATCATGATCAAGTGAGATTTATCCCAGGTATGCAAGGCTGGTTCAGCATTCAAAGATCAATTAATGTAATCCACCACATCAACAAGCTAAATAGCAAAAATCTATGAGCACACCAATAGATACAGAAAAAGCATTTGACAAAATCTAATACTTACTCATGATAAAAACTCTCAGCAAACTAAGAATAGAAGGAAATTTCCTCTACTTGATAGAGAATATCTACAAAAAACCCTACTGCTTATATCATACTTAATGATGAAAAAGTCAAAGCTTTTCCACTCAGACCAGCAACAAGGCAGTGATGTCCCCTCTCACACTCCTTTTCAACACCATACTGAAAGGGCTAGCTAATGCAGTAAGTCAAAAAAAAAAAAAAAAAAAAAAGGTATACAAATTGGGAAAAAAGAAATAAAGCTGTCTTTGTTCACAGATAACATGATTGTCTATATGGAGAATCCAACCAAAAAACTGGAACTAATAAGCAAGATGGCAGGATATAAGTCTAATATATAAAAATGTATCCCTTTCATACATACTAGCAATGAATAAGTGGAATTTGAAATTTAAAACACATTACCATTTACATTAGCACTGAAAACAATGAAATACTTAAGTATAAATCTAATGAAATATGTATAAGATCTATAAGAGTAAAAGTATAAAACTCTGATGAAAGATATCAAAGAACTAAATAAATGGAGAGATATTCTATATTCCTAGCTGGGAGGACTTAATATTGTCAAGATGTCAGTTCTTCCCAACTTGAATTATAGATTCAACAAAATTTCAATCAAAATCCCAGCAAGTTACTTTGTAACTGTCATCAAAGTGATTCTAAAGTTGTATGGAGAGGTAAAGATGCAGAATAGGCAACTCAATATTTAAGAACAAAGTCAGAAGACTGAGACTATCAGACTCCAAAACTTACAATAAAGCTACAGTCATCAAGACAGTGTGATATTGGTGAAAGAACAGACAAATAGATCAACGGAACAAAATAGAGAGCCCAGAAATAGACCTACAGAAATATACCCAAATGATCTTTGACAAAGGAGCAAAAACAATACATATGAGGAAAAGACAGTCTTTCAGCAAACAGTGCTGAAACAACTGGACATCTACATGCAAAAAAATCTAGACGAATTTTACACTCTTCAAAAAAAACTAACTCACAATGGATCACTGACCTAAATATAAAACGTAAAATTATAAAACTCCAGCCGGGTGCAGTGGCTCATGCCTATAATCTCAGCAATTTGGGAAGCCGAGGTGGGCGGATCACCTGAGGTCAGGAGTTCAAGACCAGCCTGGCCAACAGGATGAAAACCCATCTCTACTAAAAATACAAAGATTAGCCAGGCATGGTGGTGTGCGCTGGTAGTCCCAGCTACTGGGGAGGCTGAGGCGTGAGAATTGCTTGAACCTGGGAGGAGGAGGCTGCATTGAGCCGAGCTCACGCCACTGCACTCCAGCCTGGGTGACAGAGGGAGACTCTGTCTCAAAACAAAGCAAAGAACAACAACAACAACAACAACAACAACAACAAAAACCTATAAAACTCCTAGATGATAACTTAGGAGAAAACCTAGATGGCCTTGGGTATGGCAATGACTTTTTGTTACAATACCAAAGGTATAATCCAGGAAATAAATAATAGATAAGCTAGACTTCATTAATATTAAACACTTCTGATGTGCAACAAACAATGTCAAGAGAATGAGAAGATAAGCAACAGACTGGGAGAAAACATTTGCAAAAAACACATCTAATAAAGGACTGCTATCCAAAATAAGCAAAATACTCATAAAACTCTACAATAAGAAAGTAAACAAACAGATTAAAAAATGGCAAAAGGCCTGAACAGACACCTTACCAAAGAACATATATAGATGGCAAGTAAGCACACGAAAAGATGTTCAATATCACATATCATTAAGGAATTATAAATTAAAACAACAATAAGATACAAATACATATCTATTAGAATGGCCAAAATCCAAAGCACTGAGAACACCAAATGTTGGTGAAGATGTAGGGCAACAGGAACTCTCAATCATTCCGGGTGGGAAAGCAAAGTGGTACAGCCACTTTGAAAGATAGTTTGGCAGGTTCCTACAAAACCAGATGTATTCTTACCATGCAAGCCAGCAATTGTGCTCCCTGATAGTTACCCAAATGCACTGAAAACTTACATCTACTCAAAAACCTGCACACAGATGTTTACAGCAGCTTTACTCATATACAAAACGTGGAAGGAATCAAGATGCTCTTCAGTAGGTGAATAGATAAACCATGGTACATCCAGACAATGGAATATTATTTAGCACTGAAAAGAAATGAGCTACTAAGCCATGAAGACATATGGAGGAAACTTAAATGTATATTACTAAGTAAAAGAAGTCAAACTGAAAGGGCTACATACTATATGATTTCAACTATATGACTTCAAAAAAAGGCAAAACCACAGAGACAGCAAAAGGATCAATGGTTTCTGAGAGTTGGGAGAAGGGAGCAATTAATAGGCAGAGCACAGAGGATTTTTAGGGCAACGAAACTATTCTGTATATTACAATGGTAGATACACGTTTGTCCAAACCCATACAATGTAAAATATCAAGAGTGAACCCTAATGTACATTATGGACTTCATGTGATAATGACGTGCCAATGTAGGTTCATGAACTGTAAGAAATGTACACTATGGTGTTCAATGTAAATAGTGGGGTATGTTGGACAACTATGAGGATGGGGGGTATATGGGAATTCTTTGTAGTTTCTGCTCAATTTTGCTGTGAATCTAAAACTGCTCTTAAAAATCTAAAGTTTATTAATTTAAAAAATCCTATCTGTACTTTAATGTTCATCTCTTCCTTGAAACTAGCCTTAATTCTTTTCTAATTCATCTGACAATTTTTCACAACAATCAGCATCTATTCTCTGCCCCACTGTAATTCTATGGGGGAAAAGCTTATCTTCACAGACAGACCAAAAACTCTCTGACAGTTGGCACACAATGTTAAGCAAAATTTACTAGTCCTCACCTATGGGCAAGGACTCAAGAAACCAGCCCATAAATACTACAGCTGTTGTATAATAGGTCTATGGATTCTTACAGATTCTTTACACTAGTATACTGAATTTCCTCTAGAGTAAGGCCCAGGTGTCCCCCAAAATTAGAAATGGATTAAGGAGAGAGAACTCCATCCTTAACGTCACAATTTTCTCAGCAACAGCAAGGCAAGACTACACTTGGCTTGACCAGTACAGACTCTATTTTAAGCTGTGTTGTTCCAGAGGAACAGCTGAGAACCATTTTAAATGTAGCCACTGCCCAGTGCAAGATCTAGTGTATCACACCTTAGTGAACACATATTTGCTTTCTTCCCAGGATCTCCTATACAGCCCAATAATTCTTGCTAGGAATTAATCTCTCCTAGGATTTAATCTCAATTTTCTTTTACCTTGTCCCACATTTCCATCCTTCTAAAATATGTAAGAATGTAGTATCCACAGTGGGTTGTTTATTATTGTGGTTTTGTCTTTTTAAAAATAGTCTCTACCCAGTTGGCACATATGTAGTGAAAGGGAAAAAAAGTTTTAATATTAAGAAACACCATTATGAAACTCTGTGCCATACTAAATGGACCTTATTTCTCTCTCGTGCGCCCTTCTCAGGATTTTGACAACTTGCTCATGACCCTACCTCTTGGTTAGCTTCAAAGATCTTGCTCATTTAAATCTAACTTTCTCCACTCCTAGCATTTTTGTTAACCATCTCTTAACCTCCTCCAGTTTAATCCCACTTCCCTGGTGCTGAAAAAAAAAAAAAAAAAAAGGCTCTATACAGTCTTCCAGGCCATGTTTCCCTAGCATGTTCCAAAGAATTTCTAAAGAACTCTCAACATCAGCATCAGCCCCATCCACATATAAAAAGTTGAATATACAACAATTTCCTCTTTGTGTAGTTTAATTTTGGGGAGTTCTAGATCTATTATTACATCCAAAACTATGAGTCACTCAAAGGTTAGAAAAACAAGAAAATACATGCACCAGCACTCAAATCCCATTCTCAGAGCGGCCTGGTAAATTCCCAGAGGCCCATATATAAGCACATGTCGTCCATTTTGAAGCATATTACTTCCTTTCATCTCCAGTCTCAGTATTTATATTTATGGGGGGTAATTAAAGAATTAACATGCAGTTAGTTCCATCAGAGAAAATGGTTAAAGCATATATTCATTAATGACAAAAATGTAGGGAAGAGGTCTAAATGATGAAATCCAGGACAATACTTTCTGATTATCAAAATAGTGTACTCATGTAAGTTCACAAGAGTTTTTAGACAAAGTTTTATTTTCAAGGTCCAATACGTATTTACAAGCTTATACAGCATTGGATTACATGGTTGATTCCTATAAAGAGTTTAGAAACCCGATTATCATCAGAGAAAGGATACAGAAAAAGAGCTAGAACATGACACAAAGAGAGGCAAATGAAAAATGGGGATTCCAAACTCCGATTGTTTTTAAGACAGTCTTGCTCTGTCACCCAGGCTGAAGTGCAGTGGCGTGATCACAGATCACTACAGCCTCCACCTCCCAGGTTCACGTAATCTTCCCACCTCAGCCTCTTGAGTAGCTGAGACTATAGGCATGTACCACTACACCCAGCTAAGTTTTTCATTTTCTGTAGAGATGGGGCCTTACTGTGCTGCCCAGGCTGATCTTGAGCTCCTGGGCTCAAGTGATCCTGTTGCCTCAGCCTCCCAAAGTGCCGGGATTATAGGCCTGAGCCACTGCACCCAATCCCAAACTCTTTCCTTTCTCTAGGTCATGCCATAGACTTTGGAATAAGACAACTAAACTTGCAATTAGAAGGAACACATTACAAAAAGGCAGGACAAGCAACCTAGAAACCATCTTCAACACAGGAATTTCCCAAAAAACGTATTTATCTCAGTGTAAAAGAAATTACCCCTGGAGAAACGGTGAAAAGTGAACTTAATGCTCACAGTTCATTCTGCTTCCAACATCTGTGACCTCAGATAATGACGATGCTCACCATCATCAACATCAGCATCATCTAACACTTGTTCCTGCCAGAGGAATGTAAGTTCCAAGCAGGCAGAGATTTGTGTCTGTTTTGTTAACTGCGGCATCTGTAGCACTCAGAACTGTATCTGAACAAAGCAGGTGCTCAATAAATATCTGTGATTAAATGAGGCACTTACTATGTATTGGGCACTATTTTAAGTATTTTACCTGTATTAATTTATTTAATCCTCACAACCCAATTATCCCTATTTTATGATGAGAAAATTGAGCCACTGACAGGTTCATGGGGGTTTACTGGTCCTGCTTTTCTCTAGACTTCCTAATTTACCTTGGGTAACACTGGAGCATGTGCCGGGCTATGGTCCTGCACAGATTCCTAAAGGAATCAATCAGTGACTTCAAGACTCCTAATGCTCCATAAAGTTCAACTTTTCCAGAAGTCTCCCTTTCTCAGTCACAGTCCTATGTGCTCTTGGCTAATTTAAGAGAGGCATTTAACCTCTGACCCAACACAGTGGCAAGGACTGTTATATGTCCATCTTGAGTGATGTTGGAAGACCCTTCTGAGAATAACAATAACCAAGAATTTTCCTCAACAACGTTTAGGGAGTAGTTGTCTAGGTAACATAATACCCACGTTCACCCCTGATCTCTTTCTACCTTGATTTCTTGTATTGTAACACAGTTGGGAGTTAGTCCTTACTAGAGAATATAACAACAAACAGATGATGAAATGGAGACATTTAAAGCTAAGTAACTTGTCCAAAGTCATGCACTAAGAATCTTGAAAAGGACAGGAGGGAAACAGATGCACATGGCTGCCAGCCATCCCACTATCTCTCATGCCACTATTAGTACTCCAACGTGACTTGCTCCAAGCGTGATGGTCAGCTCACAATTCCCTTGAGAGTTACTTCCTGGAAGATAGGGAGGATCCCACAGCACCTAAAAATAGTAGCTTGCTGCTGGATAAAAGAAACTAACACTTCATTAAAGATAAACCTCTTCTCTCAGGTCCAAAAATATAAAATGTTAAATGTCCCAATTATGTCAACAAATTTGCTACAAAAGAAAAAAAAAAGACAATGCAGAGTACAAGGGGGAAAATGCTCAATTAAAAAACAAAACAAAACAAAAACAGATATCTTCCTGCCCAGGCCTAGCCCATTAACAATTAATGCATATAATATGGCTAGCTATTAAAGAAGTGTGGTATTAGTCAACTCTGCTTTACTAGTGGATCAATGGATCAATAGGGAAAACAGAAGAAATTATTTACATGTTTTACAGAAGATAAACTCAGAAGCCTCTGTGTCTCCTTAATCTTCTAAACACTTGGTGCCCTGCCTAGTAGCCAAGGAGAATCCAACCCTCTGAAAAACACAAATGAGGTAGGGAAGGCCATGACTCTATCTGGGCCAAGTAGACTACGATTCTATAACTTTAAAGAACATTTTTAAAAAATTGCTGAAAAGATTTCTTCTTTATTACAATTTACTACTACATTAACACTCCATCAACCTGGCTGATCCAGTGAGCGAGTGTGTACAAGTATGTGCTGGGGTGGGTTGATCTAGCTGATGCATCTAGGTGAGGCAACAAAAGGCAGGCATGCAATGTTACAAGGATAAATTAATAATCTCTCTTTAGGGATAGTGATATGTTATTTTCATAAATCTATTTCCTCTGCCACCCTTCTGTCCTCCCCATCCCCCAAATCAACCATCTTGAGTGACGTAAGCATAAGCATGAAGAATTGCTTTTATTATAAGAGGTTTTCTGTACTATTAAATCTTTTTAAAATTCTCAAGCATTTGTTAAAGGACCGAAGCTCTCAATCTAGTGTAGAATCCTAAACCTTCAACCTTCCCTTTCCGGAATTAAAACATAAACTGTGATATGCAAAATTTCAATGAAGAAAAAAGTCTTCTCCAAGAATCTTTCCATTGATACCACAAAACAAAACAAAACTGAGCATTTATTAGGTTTAATAAACTATTTTAAGAATCTAACTTACCCTGTGGTGATTAGGGAGCCATGAGTATAAGTCCCACCTTGTAGATGAGGTATCCAGGGCAGAGTCGCCTCACACAATCTGAGTTGAGCCCAACAGGCCGGTTCTCAGTGTTTCAACTTGCAACGGAATGAGGTGGTAGTGAAAGCACTCCTCTTCACTGGCTCCTACCCTTTGTCTGGCCTAACACCATGGCCACCGCTTATACTTGATAAGGTGTTGAGAATGGAGTTAGGAGAAAACACCTCAGAGAGGCACTCCAGTCAGAAGCAAAACCCTTTCTCAATTGAGCCACTAAATGACAACTACTGATTTTGGCTCTTATACTTTATACAGACCTAGCCAGGGCTGAGCTGAACTGCCTACCCCAAATTCACATGTTGACCCTCACCCCCAGCACCTCAACATGTAACTGTATTTAGAGAAAGGGCCTTTTCAAAGAGGTGATTAAGTGAAAATGAGGCTGTTAGGGTGGGCCCTGATCCAATCTGGTGTACTTAAAGAAGAGGAATTTGGACACACAGAGTGACACCAGAGGTGCATGAATACAGAGGGACGACACGTGAAGAGGCAGCAAGAGGGCAGCCATCCACGAGCCAAGCAGAGAAGCCTCAGAGGAAACCCTCCCTGCCAGCTCCTTGATCTTGGGCTTCCAGCCTCCAGAACTGTGAGAAATAGATTTCTGTTGTTTAAGCCATCCCATCTGTGGTATTTTGTTACGGCAGCTCTAGCAAACTAATATAGACACTAATGGACATCACATACCTCTTCCTTCAAAAATGTTGGCCACTTGAGAACAAGAACCATAGCTTGTATAGCTCTGAATTGTGTACAGTCTATTACCCAACGTAGGCATTTTACAAATATTTTAGATGATTATAATAGTTCAAGAGTATTCTAAACAAGGACAAAAGAGAGAGCTTTATAAACGAAGTTCATACTTTTTAGTCACATGCCAAAATTCTTCCCAATCTTGAGTCTGTCACTTAAGTTTTATAACCACAGGCCATCTACTCAGCCTCTAAAGTTCCTCCTTTATAAAAATGACAATAATAGCTACCTCATCAAGTTTTCATGAGGAAGCTCCCAGTACAGTACCAGACACAGTAGTTAACACAAATGTTAATTTGGCCCTTCCCTTTGCAAACTGAGAACGTGAGCTCATGATCCTACTCATGAAAATACCCATGACCACAGAACAAGACAATGGTAGAAACAGGCCTAACTCTTCTGATAACACTTCTGAAAACTTAAACTTTGCTCTAAAGCAGAAAGAGACCTTTGTCCTTTCTGCTAAAGGTATTATTATAATATCATCAATAATATTCTATTTGAATTGTAGAAAATCAAAGACTTCAATGGATATTATTTGCTCCTTTTCTACACTAAAGGCATCATGAGTAGAAGAGGCATTTTCTACTCAATGTTTTTAGAATGAGATGTTTGATTTCTTGCCAAAGAAGCTATACTGAAGTCATCTAATATCAATAGGTCCCTGGATTTGCCTCTAAATACCAGAAGTTTTCACTTCTGCTCCTCAGACAAGAACCCAAGCAGATGTGGGAGGACAATTCATGCTATTTCTATGTCTTCTGGCAAGATCTAGTTTTTTCTGAAGATGGAATGGAATCAAGAAGGCAAAGAAAACTACAGCCAGGTTCTCTCACAACTAGGACTTCTGTGATCTGAACGCTTTAGGACTGAACACACAGCCTCATGACATTTCCACTACACCGTCTTCACCACTGTATTCCCAGACACCAAAGATGCTTGTGATTTGCACGCTTTTGTCCTATTAAAAAAAAAACAAACTTTCTAAATAAATGCTACTTGGGGAACATCAGAAGAATAAGGGGTGAAAGAGTTTGACAGTAAGAGAGGACTTCATGAATACTCTGAGGGAATGCTCCCATGTTATGACCTCCTGTCCTCCGGGAAACAAGAAGGGGTCAAGAAGGGAAAAGGGGAAGCCTGAGTCATGTTTCTTGGCGTGTGACAGACAGCTCCTGAAATAGAAAGCCCTAGGTTTCAAGTCTCAGGGGTATCACCTTCAAATATGTCAATGTTCTAAGGGTGGATCGGTTTTCCCAACTGCTGAAACCCTGCTGTGAGGTGAGGTCCCCAGCAAAACACAAGCCTCTGACTGGGAGCCTTTGAGGTGGCAGGAGCCATGAGGAGTTCAAAGACAAGGCCGGCCAATGGCTTGCACCTCCAAGAGCCACCGGGGTGAAAGGTTACTAAAGCAGGAGCCACTGACCAATAAAACTGTGTTTGGTCAAGCCTTCTCAGCAAAGAGACTAGAGATTCATTTCTGCTGGGCCCGGTTTTCTGAGTCACCCACACCTGTGAATCCCACTGTTCCCTAGGCCAGATCAGGGAGTTCATTTGGTGATTAGCAGCTAACCAATTCTCTCTCTCCTGGCTGGTTCCATGAAGAGCTGAAACGTGGATTGGAAACCTTTAATCAAGATGTGTCATCAAAAATAAATAAATAAGAGCACAACTTGGGTCAACTAGCTCTAAAGGAATCTGCCTGGGGTGAGATTTCCCATGTTTGCCATGCTAAAACCAGGAGAAGGAAAGCATAAGTTTGTTTGATTAGAGAAAGCAAATCTAAAACAAGCCTCACTCCAACAGGCACACTTGAAAGACCTGTCCCTTTTAATTAAAACACACACACAAACACAACACATGAAGGGAGTAAGAGTGGAGAAATCAAAAGCTCACCTTATCCCCAATGCTGCTATCATGACACCCTAATGCTGCTATCATGTTAGCGGGACGTTCTCTACTCTATTTTCTTTCCCACATAGCAACGATTCTGGAGAACACCAGGGAGACACTCTCTGGCAGGTTTTCCTTTTGGTCATGAATAATAACTCAGCAGTCAGGTGGCACAGCAGCCCTTTCCACTGTTATTACTACACATTCCCAGAAAAATGACATTGAGAATCGTGTAGGTCCAATACTATGTATCACTGCTGCACCTGACCAGAGGCACATGAGTCCTCTATAAACTGCTGGTAGAAAGCCCCATCTTCTGATTAAGGGTTATAGAGATAAGCTCTGCTGGTGATTCTGAGGGAAGACCCCTGTGTATGTTCCCCAAATTGGGACTCTTGAAAAGAGGGAGCTACACTTGCTATGTCAGTGGCTCTCACTTTTTCTCCTTGCCCCTTCTCACCTGAAGAATGACAAACACCTATGAGTAGGATTAACTGTGGTTTGTTATGTCAGGGACTCTCAAGATAGATTCATGTCCCAAGCCCCCAGCCCAGAAAGCCTACAAAAATGGGAGTAGGAGTGGTATGTGAAGTTTAAAATTCCCCCAGGGAATTGTATCCCTCTCTCATCTCACAGTTAAAAGTTGCTACAGTAGGAGATTAGACAGTTGAACTCCTTCTCTTCCATAGTCTCTAATCTAAAAGTATTCCCAAGGCCAGGTGTGATGGCTCATGCCTGTAATCCCAGCACTCTGGGAGGCCATGGCAGGAGGATCACCTTAAGTCAGGAGCTAAAGACCAGCCTGGTCAACATAGTGAAACCTCGCCTCTACTAAAGATACAAAAATTAGCCAGGTGTGGTGGTGCACACCTGTAATCCCAGCTACTCGCAAGGCTGAGTCAGGAGAATTGCTTGAACCTGGGAGGCAGAGGTTGCAGTGAGCCAAGATCACACCACTTCACTCCAGCCTAGGTGACAGAGTAAGACTCTATTTCAAAAAATTAAAGTAAATAAATAAATAAAAGTATTTCCAAAGATTATACTTACTGATACATCATATGTGAAGTCATTTACCGCTTGCTAGGCAAAGAGATTCGGGGGCAATCATGATTTGGAGTTATTCTAAGCTGAAGGGAGCAGGACTGGGTCTAATACTCCCTATGCACTGCTTCACAGTCATGAGCATGTTACTCAGACCCTAAAGTGTATCACTGGCCTCTAGGCCTCCTCATTCCCATCAAATGCCAAAATACCACACTGCTGCCCTCAACCATAGTCTGCAGCTTAAAACGAAAGGAAAAACTCAAAGGTCTTTCTAAAATATAAATAATACATATATAAGATCATTAAATCCTGATCAAATAAACCTGAAACTTAAAAAAAAGAAGAAGAAAAAAAACTTCAGTATAGATAGACTTCAAACATTTGGAAAGAAACCACTTGTTCCTCTTCATAAGAAAGTATTGGAATCTGAAAGAACAAGCAAACTACTTTCCTACTATTAAAGTCCTTATCAAAATGGGCAGTAAGTACCCACTTAAATGTAACAAATTAGCCTTTAAATTACCAGTAGAAAAATAACTATATTGCCAGAAATGGCTTACATGGAGCTACTTTTGTACTCTGAGTGAAGATAATGAAATAAATATATGTGACTGTTGTCTAGACATTCCCAAGAACAGTAGCACAGAATTATAAGATGAATTGTGCTATTATAAAACTATAAATTACACCATGCCAAAAATAATTAGGCAACTCCAAATTCTCTCAGCCTCTGTGATGCTTAAGGAGACACCATACACATAAGTATATAAGTTATTTTAATATTTATAAATAGAGACAGAAATCCTATGTTTCTGTTGTTGCCAATATTTGTAGCATGTTAGCCATCAACATACTAAATTCGGGCAAATAAACAAAATGACTTATTTTATTAATCAGTTTAACCCTTACTTGAAGGTTTGAAAACACTGAGTTCTCTACCAAACATACTGACACTTGATAATTTACAAGTTATTGTATTGTAAACCTAGGTATTTGTCTAAGTAGGTATAGCATGAATTCACAAACCTGTGCTGCACTTCCGGTAATGATCATTATTTTTCAGAAATATTTGTCAAATAGTCCCACCCTGTGGGAAACCAGCCCTAAGGAATGAGAGAATTCTTATACAGGCTGCAAATTTAACACTTTTATTAGACAGGCTATTTCCTAACGCAATATCCCATATTGGGGATTCATGACAAGGAATTAAACCAATGGTTAACTTTAGAGACAATTCTCCAACAAATGCCCAAGGAGCAAAGTATGACCATTTCGCCCACCACCTTCAAAAGGCTATGTAATGAAGATTGTTCATGATCATAAATTTACTGACAACTTCCAACATACTTAAAAAGTATTTAGTTTGTTAAAAGTATATTATAAGCAATAACACCCAGTTCACTGTCCTAAATTAAATTTAACTAATTAGACGTTATCAACTTAGTCATCAGAAAAGTATGGAAAAGTGATTCTACCACTTTGGAGTTTGGGGGATTTTGTTTTGTTTTGCTGCTCATTTGGTTTTTGTACAATTACAGTTGGTCCCTTGTATTTGTGGTCTGTATCTGTGGTTCCACATCCATGCATTTAACCAATCACGGATCAAAAGCATTCAGAAAAAAAACTGTGCCTGTACTGAACATATATAAAATTTTCTTCCTTTCACTTATTCCCTAAACAATACAGTATAATAACTATCTGCATAGCATTTACATTGTATTAGGAAGTATAATTAATCTAGGGGTAAAGTATAAGGGAGGATGTACATAGGTCGTATGCAAATACTATGCCATTTTGTAGCGGAGACTTGAGCATCCTTGAATGCTGGTATCTGCAGGAGGTCCTGGAACCAATCCCCCCCAGATACTGAGGGATGACTGTACTCTCCTCTTCCCCACAGGAGCTACACGAGTAATATCATGAATCAGTATATTTTATTATTTGTTCAATCACAATCCAAGATCAACAGTTATATATGTTTGACTAACTTACTATAAAAATTCTTGCTTTTGCCTCAACCTCAAGTTAAATGACTATTTTAAATTGAACACACTTGTAAAACTGCTCATGTCCACTTGAAAAAGGAAAAATAACATGTTTGTGCCAACAAGCTGTACAGAGTAGTTAGAAATATATATGCCCATTGGATTTTGCTTATCACTACTGACCTCTTCCTAAAAGCTTTAGTTAGAAGAAGAGCAGGAAGATATAAAGTACATTCTGAGGGCTTATTCTACCCATCCATCCCCCTTTGGAAGTCAAAGTTGGAAGGTTTAAAGGAGAAGGAGAGTAAGGATGCTCTTTTAAAATGCCTGGAAAACATTCTGGGCAGGAGATGCCAAAGATTTTGGAGATCCCATCAAACCACTGGCCTTGATCCAGGTAATGGTTTTTCCTTCCCCTCAGCTGTCTGCTGCAGTTTTCCAGCAAAGAAAGAAAGAAAAGTGGTAGGATAGAGGGAGGAGCAGCCTCTAGTCCACTTCTCTATAACGGAAAGGGTAAAAAGGGCCAAGCATCGCAGGCTGACATTTATGGAGGGCCTGGTGTTTCCATGATACTCTCCGGGAGGATTATTGAGGGTTAACAGTCTGGTCTAAAAGGGTCAGCAAAGCAGACTGATGAAAGTCCCTTTCAATTCGATGACAGTGATGCTGTGGAGGCAGAGACAGCAGGCTGGAGCTGGCAAAGATATGCGAGCAGAGGTTCAGCCAGTCAGACTGCCTTTAGGAAAAAAAATTCATTGCAAACCTGGCCACCCTAACCCTTCAAGTTGCCCAACTCACTTGCTGAAGCATGAAAGCACAAACTGCCAGTGGAATGGTATTTCTAAGCTTGGGATAAAAATAAAAGCCCTTGGAAACCCTCTTTTGCCTAACCCTTCCTGCCCTGCCCCTACCCATGGCCAACGGCGAGGTTCCGGACCTGCAAAGGTTAATTATCTTGCTAGTCTTTCACCTCTGCATCACTGACCCACCACCCAATCCCTTCTGCCTGGCATTTTTCTTCAATTTTAATATCAGAAGTTTCACACGCCTGCCTGAGCTCCTGGACTCGGCAGAAAGGCCCATATAGCTGTCAGCAAACTGATAAGGACTTTAAAATGACTCCACAGGGCCTCTTTATAAAGAAGAGCCAAAGAAGCCCATAAAGAAAAGGGCAGGGGCCACGGAAACCAGCCGCTCACACTGTTTTAACGTGGCATTAAAATGAGCTGCAGATTTATGGCAGTGCTTTAGCCCCTGGCCCAAATCATGTGGGGGATGAAGCTGGTCTCCCCTCTCCAGCGGGATTTCCAATATGGGATGGAGCTGGCTAGAAAGAAATGGGGGAAGGGAGGCAGAGGCAGCAAAATGGGGAGAAGAGGAAAAGTGAAGAGGCAGAGAGCACCATGAAAATCAGATATCAGAACTCATTCTCCTTTCGGCAGGATGTGAACAGCTATTTCTAAAAGGTATGTAACCAGTCCTCCTAAATTCACATAAAAATGTCCTTTATTTTTAGCTTATACTCAGTAGACTGCAGCTCCTCAGCTGTTTACCACTCAAACATCTATTCTGATTTTAACTTTCCTCTATAAGTTTTTTAATTAAAAAATGGATAAACTTATGATCAGATAAAGAAAAGAACAGAAGGGGAAAAGGCTTAGTACCATTTTTTTTTCCCCATTGGAAAGGGGAAAGAAAGCAATAATACTTTATCCAAATGTGCCACTGCATTAAAAAAAAAAAAAAGATCAGCTAAAGAGTCACTGATTTTATCTCCCTACATGTCATTCTGATCCTCACACATACACCCAAAAAAAAAAAAAAAAAAAAAAACAGAGAGAGAGAAGTGAACCTCTTCCATGCCAAGATGTAAAATGTACACTAGAACCCACAGGAATAAATTCCCTTTCAAGTTTCCAAGCCCAGAAGCAAATGCATAATACATCCGTAGTTGTAACTTACTGTGGTTCTTTAAGACCACTCTGCATTCCTTGGAGGCTCCTTCTAATACTCAAATGCTGACTGCCAGCATAGAGCGGGGGGCCAGAATCTATATGCTCTGAGTCAGTGATCTCATTTAATCAATACAACTACTCCATATTATTATCAGCTCCAGGTTATAGATAAGAAAACAGAAGCTACAAAACTGGTACACACCCAGGAAAGCAGGATTCAAATTCAGGTCTCTCCAACTCACAGGCCCACGGGGCTTTCCAGTACCAACATTCTTCAAACTTTCTGGACTGGGACCCACAGTAAGAAACACACAAATACATTTTATGCAACAACTCACTACTGGAACAAAAGTTACAGGAAATATTTACCCTTACTTTGTATAAAGCTCTCTAATAGTTTCCTATTATATTTCATTTAAAAAAAAGCCAGTCGTGAACCACTGAATTGATTTCATGATCTCCTAATGAATCATTACCTTCAGTTTGGAAAATACTGCAGTACGCCATGAAAAAAAAAAAAAAATCACCAGACTGGGAGTCAGGAGACCTAGGTTCCAGCTGCAGACTGGGCCTAACAACTCGTTCTCAAGATTACTCCAACTCTAGGGCTTACTTGTCATTTGTAAAATACAAGGAATGGGTTGAATAATTTCTAAGGTCCCTTCCAGCTTTTTGATTTCTTTCCTAAATCTCTTCAATTATATTCACTGCTTTCCCCTTGCCTCATAAATCTTTTCATTACCTTCCGCTTGTTAGTTACCATCCTTACCTTCAGTTCTCAACCAAGTTCTTTGTTGCTGGTATTCAAAGCTCTCCCCTGCCTCCCACGCCTGGGCCACCAGATGCTCCTCTTACCTACTAGTCTTTCCACAGAACCTCCTGGTGGAAGTCAGTGCCCTGATGCTCACCCTCCCTATCTGAGGTTACCCAGTTGTGAAGATTCCTTTCACCTTCTGATCCACTCTGATCTTAAGGTCATTCCTGGCTCTCCTTAGCATAACTGAGTACACAGCACTCCTGGCCTTATAATTTATGTATTACTGAAAGTTCTCTTTCCAGCAACCTGAGGGCTTTTCTTAAAGACAATATCTGTGCCCACCCTTTAAAAAGTCTCCCTCAATATGCCAATACAATACTAGGAACTTAAGCAAGCAAGTCCTTAATCCATATTTATTTAACTGATTTGCATTATGAAATTAAGGACCCTAATTCTCCTAAATTTAAAGAATGCTTAGGTGAGCTACTCTTAGAAAAGTCACCAAACCAATTAAAACTGGTATCACAATAAGATGAGCGACTATTCTATACAGTCTAAGTTCCACATACTACTCAACTGTATTTGCCTAAAGACAAGACAGACCAAGGCTACCAGGGACAGTAGCTTTATGGTCTCTCCTTAGACTGTGAGAATTTAGATTTGCATTATGAAATTAGGGACCCTAATTCTCCTAAATTTAAAGAATGCTTTGGTGAGCTGCTCTTGGAAAAGTCGCCAAACCAATTAAAACTGGTATCACAGTAAGACGAGCGACCTATACAGACTAAGATCCACATACTACTCAATTGTATTTGCCCACAGACAAGACAGACCGAGGCTGCCAGGGAAAGTAACTTTATGGTCTCTCCATCTGGACTGTGAGGATTTAGATCTCAGAAGCTATACAAAACAACTGCAAATCAGTCCAAACCTTAAAGACAGGAAAATTTACTTATAGGCCCTAGTGCATTGTAAATCTGAGACAGTTCTATTAAAATGCTTTTCTTGGCTTACCATCAGATAGTTGGTAAAAGTCTTTTTCCAACAAGGTTCTTAATACCAAAGTTGAAAAAAATAGTTAAACACATAAAAATCATCTTCCTTAAGCATTCCAATTAAATGAGGCCTTATTTTATGCTGCTTTAAAACAACACATATTGACAACTTTCCTTCACAATAGGGATATACATACATAGGAAAACTCAAACAGAATACAGAGTGCTACTAAAAAAAAAAACTGAAATTTAAAATATCCCACAAAATGATTACACCCATCACCAAGGCTCTCCCACTGGCCAAAGAGCATCCCTTTGTATTAGAACCATCGTTGTCTATTTCACAGGAAGAACTCCAGGGATTAGGTCAATGTGCTCTGTTTAAGGGAAGCAGCCAGTAACTGTTTAAGGGCAAGTACAAAAGCAGAGACTGCAAAACACAGCTTGAAGTGGCATGTCAGAGGGGAGGAGGAGGGGCAGGGAATATTTGGCATTTTTTAAAAAGCCCCAAGAGTCCAGTTTATGTATATTTTTAAAAATCCTCAATTTCACAGTGGGGGTGCAGGGTGGATAAGAATGGTAGACATTATAATATTGATACTGGAAATTAGAGTGAAACCTTTTCTACATTCCTCATAATATATTTCCAGGGATGTGTCCAGTCCTAAATGTCTCAAGCAACCACTTTTTCAAGGAAGACTATTCAATAAGCACTTAGCTTGAATTGTTGGGAAGCTCATCCTGATTTTTACCCTCAATCCAGGCCACACAGCTCTGTGGTTTGAATGAAGTTGTAGGCAGCAGAACAGAGTGTGCTGCTTGTCTGTCCCTCACATGTTGTGTGGTCTTGGGAGGATTACTTTACATCTCTTTATCCTCAGTTTCTTCACATAAAAAAATTGAGATTACTAATGGTCTAGCTTACCACTCTGTTGAGTCTGCTTTGTAAACTGGTGTACGCTGGGGGTGGGAAATGAGAGAGAAATGGACACAGACAGCTATATAACTGTCATGGACATAACAGACCAGCCAGCAGCACAGGGAACCCTCAGATAATACATCAGTCTGGGTTGCTAAGGTTTCTAGACATCTGAGGGTTTACACCTTTAAGCAAATAACACTTTTTCAAAATAAAACAAACATTTTAAACAGAAAACTTCATAAAATATATTATGCAAGATCCAATATCTTAAAAACACATATGCTAAACGAAATTAAACTTAGCTTAAAGATTCAGGGGTATCACCATGAATAGTAATTTCTATATTTCCTCAATTGTAAGATGCCCCATTAATAATAATACTTTTGTGGGAAGAAACAGAAACTACGTTTGATGTTCAAATTGATGATAAGACTTATTTGGATGTCAGAAGTTCAAAATATGGAAAATAAAGATGTACTTCTCTAAATTGAGGAATTCTGCCATCTTATAATGATATATCCAGGATATAGTGAAATCTGAAAAGCTGGCTGTCCTTACATTCAACATGCTGAAAATTCTTTATTATTAAAAAGAGCTTTTCCACCCAGTGCAGTGGCTCATGCCTGTAATCCCAGCACTTTGGGAGGCCGAGGAGGGCTGATTGCTTGAGGCCAGGAGATCGAGACCAGCCTGGCTAACATGGCAAAACCCCATCTCTACTAAAAATACAAAAATTAGCTGGGGGTGGTGGCATATGCCTATAATCCCAGCTTCTTGGGAGGCTGAGGCACGAGAATCACTTGAACCCAGGAGGCAGAGGTTGCAGTGAGCTGAGCTCGCGCCACTGCACCCCAGCCTGGGTGACACAACGAGCCTCTGTCTCAAAAAAAAAAAAGCGTTTCCACTTTTATATAACTGTTATAATCTTTATTCATACCAGATTGGCAGTAACCCATCTCAGATACCTTCACTGTTAGTAGCCTTTCTTCACTTTAAAAGTGTGGCTTCCAAACTACTACGACTATGGAAACCAAATAATTAAATGTGTTGAAATTGTATGCAAGTAGGATAAAATAAGAGACCCTTCATGGGGCTCTCCTACAAAGTACATGAACTTTGGTGTATGCACACACATTTACTGTTCTGTGGCCTCTTCTACTCTCTTCTTGATCACTACTAGGCCCAACTATAGTCTAGAGGTTTTATTTTCTTAAATAAAAGTGTTTTGTCTTTTTCCTAATCAGCACACTACATCTACAAGTACTTCTCTGCAGCACTAATATTTGGTATGCTTAATAGAAAAATATGAAGGCACATTGAGATGGATCAGTGTAGTAGACTGAAAAGAAACTGGTATTTTAATGTACCCCAAGTGTTAAAGGCTAGAGAGAAAAGAAGATGCTGAATGTTTCTGCCACCTCAAAGGCTTCTAGTCAATTGAGTACAAAGAAGAGTTCAAAGGCAAGGCAGGCTCCTGACTTCCACCTCCTAGTGTGGCTGAGGTTAGAGGTCACTGCTGGTGGAGCCACTGACCAATAAAAGAATGTTTGGAAATTCTACTCAACAGATAAACTGGGGATCCATTTACACCTTCCTCCCTATCCACACAAACATTTCTAATGATACAGTCTAGTGTCTATCCAGCCTTCCGAGCCCCCAGATTGTGTACTTTTTCTTTGTGATTCAGGGGGGACTGGGGATATGAATGTTCCATTTGACTACAGAAAAATATTTAGCTGCATACTTCTGCCTGCCTTCCAACATAAGAAAGACGGCTGATGGAACTCCCATTTCAAGGCCTACCTCAAATTCTACATCTCCAACAAATTCATCCTGACAGCTTTAGCCCCAACTTTCTCTCTTCCATTTCAGACCCTTAATGTACATAGAAAAATTGGCATTCTCTTCTCAACTTTCTTTATGCTTATACCCATATATCCCCAACACAACTATTAGTCCTTTGTGAATGTGGATCACGGATTTTTTTTATCTCCTATAATCTCTCCCCGCTCCCCGCAAAAAATAATAGGGATTCAATACATTGACTAGTTAATCATTAGCTCACGGGACAATAAAGACCAACTAAGAAGTCAGCTTTATACTGTTACAACTACTATCTTCTACTGACTTAAGGAACTGTATTTTAACTTCCCCACAAAAAAGCCCTATAAGCCCCCAGTAGTCTGTCCAATGCCACGTACGGAAGCACTGCTCACTGGTAACCTTCAGGAATAGATACCAGAGACACAGGTTGTACTTTTTTTCAAAAGTCTTAGTCTAACTATAGCTGTTACTGACATTAGGCTCTAACCTTGTAGTTAACTTTTTGGCTGCTACTATCACATCTAAGGTCAAGAGGGGAGTTTAATTTCTTTTCTTTGTCAGGCAGAATGACTTTCTCCCTTGGTACACACAAATTCCCATCACAACAAGGACTTCCACCACTGCAGACATCTGTCAGATCATAGCCTTTCTGATTCTAAACTCTAAGCTGCAAAATGTTGCTCCAATACTTTCCTCACCGAGATCCTACCCCACATTTCTGGGGCCAGATCAGAAAGTTTGGCTCTACTGCATCTCGGGAGAGTAAAATCCTGTGCTAAGCATTATTTCTTCCTCATCTGAAAGAAATGGTCTCTGGAGAGCAGCTATCAGGAAGATGTCAGTGTGAAACACCAGAGTGGCTCATGGCATTTAGGATTTCTTGGAAAGATTTAAATACTCAGAGGGAAAATGAGTTAATTAAAAGTGGATGGAGACCTCTGCTGGCTACAACTGTTCAATGCAGCTCCGTAAAGCTAGTTCAGAGTTTCTAGGCAAGCAAATCCGATCCCCTGTTCCTCATCCTTAGTTCATTCTGACACAGCATCTAGGGGCTCCAAGATATCACCTACTGATATAATAGGCTTTCCCCTAAAAGTTGATGCCTATCTTGCAAAAAGACCCACCTCTGACCTCCCTAAAGAGAATTCACTAAGGTATAAGAACTTTTCAGAATCAGGTGTTTTACCATTTATTAAATTACTCCTGCCAAGGTCAGGTTAAATCAATAGAAGGTAAACAGAAAGCAAAATGACAAGAATGTTTTGGAAACAGTGTATTTTGTTTCCAAAATTAGAGTTCCAAAAGAACTCTAATTTTAGAGAGATGAGATATTAACTATCTATAAAGAACAGCGGTTCTCAATCAAAGCAATTTTGCCTGCCCTCCACCCTCAACCCCAAAGGGAACAACTGGCAAGCAATGTCTAGAGACATTTTTGGTGATCACAACTGAGTGGCGGGCGGTGCTACTGGAATCTAGTAGTAGTTGAAGAAACCTAGTCACCCTTCATACCTATTACTTTAACCAGATAATCTCATATCTAATTGAGATCAGCCCTCCCTAGAAATGTGGGGTTGGGAGAAGAAAAGAGGTCATTTTGGGAATATGGATTACTCAGAGGAAGAGTAGTGGGACTAGTGAGGCGCCGCAGTGGAGAGCCTTAGACAGTCCGAAAGCAGCACAGGGAAAGAGGCTGTCAGAAAGCAGAGAGTTAGAAAGGGGGCTGGGAAAGTGCCAAGACCACCTTTCTTTTCAAGCTGGCGTAGTAGACTGTTCACTACCAGAAGAGGCAAGTGGCTCTTGTGACTACAGCTGTTCAAGGGGGAGAAGAGATGACCACTAAATTATTAATGTTGTCAAGGAGAGTAATATTCTTGGTAGGGACAAGCATTTCATAGAGTTTTTTAACAGCCACATGGAATATAAGAGATTATTTAGCCAACCCCTTCATTTCATAAATGAGGAAATGGAAGCCTAGGGAGCTTGGGGACTTACAATGGTCATACAATTCAAAGGGACAGAGCCAGGGATCAAACCCAAGTCTTCTGACTCTAAGTATGTCTCTTTGGACCCAAATAACCCAAAAGTACACTGTTTTAAATGACCGGCATTCATTCCATCTCAACTGCTCTATGATTCCGAGCCAACACTGAACATGACGAAGCTTATCTCAGACCTGTGGTTCCCATACCACCCTCCTACAGGCAACAGTACTCCATGAGCTGGCAGTAGATGCCGCTCCAAAAACCAAATGATTCTCTTTCCCAGCTTCAGGGTAGAGGGGTGGAGAAGAAACTGAATAAAATTTGTGCATTTTAACCTCCCCAGTTTTTTCTTAACCTTTCTAGACTAGATTCTAGTATAAAATAGTCTTTGCTTTAGCATACAATTCTCTATTTAGTTTTATTAATAAATCAAAATTCCATAAAAAGTAACATCAAGTGGGCCAGGTGTGGTGGCTCACGCCTGTAATCCCAGCACTTTGGGAAGCCGAGGCGAGTGGATCACTTGGGGTCAGGAGTTCGACCAGCCTGGTCAACACAGTGAAATTCTGTCTCTACTAAAAGTACAAAAATTAGCTGGGCATGGTGGTATGTGCCCGTAGTCTCAGCTACTCGGGAGGCTGTGGCAGGAGAATCACTAGAACCCTGGCGGCAGAGGTTGCAGTGAGCCAAGATCATGCCACTGCACTCCAGCCTGGACTACAGAGTGAGACCTCTTGGGGTAAGGAAAAGGTAACACAAAGCACACAAATATTATGACTCCTCAAGGAGCATTTCCTTCTACACAAGTTTTAGGAACCACAGGTTTAGATAAAAAATCTAGAGATCTCTGGACTGATTTTCTGATTCACTGAAACTTAGATGAAATCAGTGGTTAAATAACAACTGGGAAACCCAGAAACTTAAAACGAACATGAGGATGTTATAAAGAAACTGCAGGGAAGCTAAAACTAACCTGTGATTTGTGTTCTAACCAGAATGCCAAAATGTTGTACAGATGAGGTCACTGAGGCCCAGAGAAGGCAGATCCTTACCTAAGGGTACAGAGTTTGTAATCCACAGAGCTGACACCAAAGCCAGGCAATCTGAGGTAAGAACCTACAGACTCAATCTGTGTCTAATAAGAAGTTCACTGTCATAATAAAGAGGGTGGACTGAACACATCCACTGACCCCTCTCTCTCCTAAAACCCTAAAATGACAAGAGGAATTTTCTAAATTAAGGTATGCATACCCTAAGATAAAGAAAATGAAAGACAAGATAACAGCATCAGAATGTGGAAGCTGAAAAGTAGAGGAAGAAGTGGTAACTGATGCTATAGACTCAAGACAGCGGCCTCCTAAATCAGCCGAGAAAAGAAACTTGAGTCACATTGCAGAGCCCCAAGTCAGGGGAAGAATGGGGTTCAAGCAGGAGGACAGACTGAAACTTTAAGAAACAGTCAGAACCTCAGATCCCCTCCCCACATAGCCAGGCAGATGCGCTGCCCCCATCCAGACAGAAGCCTTTGGCCCATTCCTGGGACAAGGCCAAATGCAGGCTCTCTGCCTGAGGGTGGGGGAGCCGAACTAACAGCAGGGGGTTGCATGGAGCAGCTACGCACTTACTGCTGAGAATCTGCCAAGCCTCTTTTCCTGCTCTTCTCCCACACAGGTGATTCTGACGAAGATTAAACCTTTTTAAAAGTCCATTAAAAATTTCTGGGCCGGGCACGGTGGCTCAAGCCTGTAATCCCAGCACTTTGGAAGGCCGAGATGGGCGGATCACGAGGTCAGGAGATCGAGATCATCCTGGCTAACACGGTGAAACCGTCTCTACTAAAAAATACAAAAAAAAAAAAAAAAAAAAAAAAAAACTAGCGGGGCAAGGTGGCGGGCACCTGTAGTCCCAGCTACTCGGAAGGCTGAGGCAGGAGAATGGCGTAAACCCGGGAGGCGGAGCTTGCAGTGAGCTGAGATCCGGCCACTGCACTCCAGCTTGGGCGACAGAGCGAGACTCTGTCTCAAAAACAAAAAAAAATTTTCTGGGACAGTCTTCTTAACTTTTTCACCTTGCTCAATATTTAAAGCCAATTAAATGTCCTTCAGAAGAAAGAAAGGGAAGCAGGACTCAGCGGGACACAAAGTGGAGTATGAGACAGTCAGCAGCCCAGGGAATGGGGCGTCAGAAGGCAGAAGAGAAATTTGGAAAGAGAGGCAGGAAAATGGCAAATGTTCCAGAAGAGCGGGGAGAATTCCCTAATTACAAAGATTGACTGAACTGGGAACCTGGCTAGTTTGTGCAGCAATAGTATCATATCAAGAGCTACACAGAAGTATTAACCTGAAATGGTCGGGCTTCCATGGCTGTCTTAGTCACATGACCATCACCTGCTGTGACTACAAACCCTCCAAAGAGCTTCAGCTTTGCATCTGCTATGGTAAGACCCTAAAATTGCAGTAGGCTTACCTCTGCAGAGTTCTGAGAGTTATTATTTCAAACCTTATTTGACGCAACTTGCCTAACACTAATTTCCTATTGTTTAAGTTTGGTTAGCTGATCTAGTGGAGGAAGTAAACCCCACTCAGGCATTCAGCTCCTGTCCCTCTGTATCCAAACAGTCAAGGCCACCATTTCAGTACCACCCATGTCACATCCCCAAGAGGGCTGCTTGAACTTGGCCTCTTACCTGTCTCTGCATTTCTTCAATCTGTCTTTGGGGGATGCTCTGCAAAATACTGTACACGTCTGACATCTTTTCTTCCGGTACAACCACAGATGCTCTGGAGACAACAGCAAAACAGTTTACATACACACAGCCCTTCACAGAAAGCATTTCTACACACAGTCTTGTTTCATTCTCACAAGCAGAAACAACACCCCAAACCTCCTTCAGCCCCACATCCCTTCTGGTAAGTATTCTCTCTTTCCCCTCCCTTCCTCACTGGCTGAACTTCTCAAAGGAGTTCTCTTACACCTTCATTTTTTAATCTCCCACTCCCTACTCCATTAATCTTTCATCCTGCCTCACTCCACTAGTGTGCTCTAGCCACACTAGTATTCTTTCAGTCACTTGAACACACCATGCTCTGCCCTACCATAGGGCCTTTGCATGTGAAATCCCACCCACCAAGTACACTACTCTTTATTCCCTTTATAAATTAACAAATACTTTTGTCCTTTAGCTATCCATGCAAATCTATTCATTTATCTGGTGTTTATTTATGGAAGCCCTATTATGTGCTAACCCAACAGTGAATTAATCAGACAAGGAAGGCGAGAGAGTAAGCGGGCCAGGAGAATGCCTGGGGAACAGCATTCCAGGCAAAAAGTCTAACAAGCAAACAGCCCTGAAGAAGCACCATGGTGGCCAAGTTCCAGGAACAGCAAGGAGGCTATTGTGGCTGGAGCAGAGTAAATAAGGCAGAGAATAATACCAGGAAAGAAGAAATGGAACAGACAGAGTCACACCAAAGAGTATAGGACCTTGTAGGCCACTGAAAGACTTGTGCTTTTTTTCTGAGATGGGAAGCCATGAGAGGGTTTTGGGCAAAAGCATGATATAACCTAATCATGTTCTAACAGGATAATTCCATCTAAAGTGTTAGAATAAACTACAGGAAAGCAAGAACAGGAGCAGACAGAACAGCTGGGGAACACTGCAAAAGCCAGGCAACAGATGCAGATGAGGGAAGACTTGATGACGGGGATGACAGGGTACAGCCCACAGGGTTTGCTAACAGATTAGATGTGGTGGGTAAGAGAAAGAGAGGACTCGACAATCACTTTTCCTTCATTACATTTAGCAGAGTTTGTAATTACATTTGTATAAATTAATGATTAAACTCTAACCCTCAATTCTGCAAACTCGGCCACTCCATTAGGACAGAAAGTGTGCCGGGCTCCACTCACCAGCGTGTCCTCAGCACCTGGTATATTACTGCCTTGCACACAGTGAGCACTTGATAAACATTTGTTAAGTAAGTAAATGATTTCTACTATACAGATGGGAGAACCGAGACTCAAAGAAGATTAAGTCATTTGCTAAGATCAAAAAGTCAGCCAGTAAGAGAGCTGGTTATCTCAACCTAGGCCTTCTGACTTTCAATCCATAATTAGCACTACCCAAGCAGATCTAGATTCTCATAGAAATATCCTTTCAGACTCAGCTTAGAGTTACCACCTCTGTGAAGCCCTCACCAATGCCACAGCCAATGACGGTGTGTGTCTCCCCCTCCTCCTGGCATCCCATCCGGTCACAGCTGTCTCATCACAGGATTTGGTAACTGCTGATTTACTCCTCTGTCTTCCACCACTATACCATGAGTGTCCCCGAGAAAAGGTTTGCCCTTGATTGTCTCCCTATACTTAAGACAGTACTAGGCCGGGCGCGGTGGCTCAAGCCTGTAATCCCAGCACTTTGGGAGGCCGAGACGGGCGGATCACGAGGTCAGGAGATCAAGACCATCCTGGCTAACCCGGTGAAACCCCGTCTCTACTAAAAAAAAAAATACAAAAAAATTAGCCAGGCGAGATGGCAGGCGCCTGTAGTCCCAGCTACTTGGGAGGCTGAGGCGAGAGAATGGCGTAAACCTGGGAGGCGGAGCTTGCAGTGAGCTGAGATCCAGCCACTGCACTCCAGCCTGGGCGACAGAGCGAGACTCCATCTCAAAAAAAAAAAAAAAAAAAAAAAAGTACTTAGTAAATAAAAGGTACTTAACGAATGCTCTCATTGGGAGATAAATGCTGGAAGTGGCTCATTGCTTCTCTAAGACATGAAGAATAACTACTTGCTCTCCTCTTTCAAGCTGAGTTAGGCTCTCTCCTCTCTTTTAGGTTTCCATGGTCCCCTGTGCATACACTTGCTCTGACATTTACCACAAAACATTATCACCGGTTTATCTTCTCTCACTAGATTCTAGTCTTCTTAGAAACAGAGACTCTATGTTACTCACAAGAGACTTTCCAATCAATGTGAGATGAATGAATGAATGAATGAATGAATGAACTAGAGCTACTCAAGTTGTTCAAATACTGTAGTGATCAGATTTGGACAGAAATATCAAAAAAGTTGGGAGAGGAAAAAACCAGTAAACATTTGAGGCAAGAAAAAGACTGAGAGATAGATATGAATGGAATTAATTTTCAACAACCTTCAACCTGCAAAATCTTGGGAAAATGAAGCATGAGAATAGAGGGCTATTCTGTTCGTTGCAATATAAATGGCGAATACCCAGTAGAATGGAACTGGGTACATCTGTACACTGGGAATGTCCCTAAGCTTTCATCTACATGGAGGCCCTCCACCACCAGCTACAACATGATGCAAAATCGATAGAGACTGTAGACCAGTGGTTCTCAACTCTGACTACAAATCAGAATTACCTGGGAGCTTTAACATTCAGAATACCCAAGAATTAGGCAAGGCTTTTTTTTTTTAAGCTCTCCAGGTGAGTCTACTCTGCAGTCAGAGTTGAACACTGGTCTAGGCTAGCAGTTGGTAACCATTTTCTGAAAAGCAACAGTCCCCAACCTTTTCGGCACCAGGGACCGGTTTTGTGGAAGACAATTTTTCCACAGACTGGGTTTGGCAGGGAATCGTTTGGGGATGAAACTGTTCCACACCGATCATCAGGCATTAATCGAATTCTCATAAGGAGAGCACAACCTATATCCCTTGTATGCACAGTTCACAGCACGGTCCACACTCCTGTGGTAATTTAATGCCACTACTGATCTGACAGGAGGCAAAGCTCAGGTGGTAATGCTCAGTGGCCCGCTGGTCACCTCCTACTGTGCAGCCTGGCTCCAAACAGGCCACAGTCCAGGATTTGGGGACCCCTGTGATAAAAGGCCAGATAGTGATATTTTAAGCCCTGCATGTCATCCAATTTCTGTTGCAATTACTCAACTCTGCCAATGTGACACAACAGCAGCCAGACTATACATAAAGGAAGGGACATGGCTGTGTTTCAATAAAACTTGACTTACAAAAACAGCCAGCTTGCAAACTGGCCTCAGTTTGTGAACTGCTCTAGGCCAATGTACTAACTCTCTTGATGGAAAATAGAGAAAAACTATCTGTAGTAGTTCTTGAACCAGGGTATACATTACAATGACCTGAGGGGATTTTATTTATAATATATGCAGAACCACTAGTGTAGAGTTTACCAGAAGGTACTACCCACCTCTTCCAGTCAAGAACTTCAGAGAAAGGCAAAATATAGGAGTCTGCAATGACAACTGGGACACAGCCAGCTTGTAACACATCGCTCAATATTGCCTGGCCCAGCCGAGCTCCACGAAGGACCACACAGAAAGTAGCCTCCTGCAGGAACACAAAAGAGGTAGGAGATTACAAACTAGTTTTGCTGATCCACTAACTTTGATCCCTATAGACCACAAAGTTTCTACAACGGTTGACGCCAAGCAATACTGAGGCATCTTGACACAAAAATGCCAAAAGACAACAGCTCACACCTGTAAAACTTGAAAAGTTTAAATAGCTGCAATGTTTTGTATTAATATTTCTACTCTTCAATGCCACCACTGTTGGCCTTCTGAAAATGTTCAAAGTCAATGTCAAAGTCTTCCTCTAGACAGTTAACAATGTGACTTTCCGCAAATGGGTCTCTTTAGGCCCTAGTGTACTATGTAAACACACCACAGCACACTGTCTGACATCTCTTACAGTACTTACCTCGGCCTACCTTATAATGGAATTATTTTGTCTGGGAATTTCAGGCTCTCTAGAAGACCCCCTATAGGGAAGGTATCAAATCTCTTTTCATCTTTCTACCCCCCATAGCATCTAACAGTGTGCTTTTTATATAGAAGATATTCATTTCATGAATTCAATGCCTCTGAAAAGATATTAAGACTGATATGTTCTATTAAAAAAAAATCTCATAAAAAATGTCTTCCTCATTTACTCCCTCAAACCCCCTCAATGTGGGGAATACTTGGGAAAAGGAGAGATGTACCACAGAAAAAACAGTTGCAATAGGTAAACCAAAATATAGAGACCCTAACTATCTAACATTCTGTTTCTCCCAGTTTTTGCCTCTTAAGGAGGGGAAAAGATTAAAAAACAAAACAAAACAAAAACAACAACAATTTAAAAAAACACTAATCGTTAAAGCTAGAGAAAAGGAAAGTTCAGTAAAAGAAATAAAGGAATTCAATATTCCAAACACCTCTGGGGATAAATGAGAAAAGCAGCAAGAGGAGAGGAAGAGAAGTCATCATGGTGCCCAGAGGTGCAGGTGGAAAGCTCCCCTGACCTCAAGAGTCAGCATCCAGATGTGGACACATGTGCTGATAACCATTTTTCCTGTCTAGACAAAGGTTACTATAAATACTCCTGCCCTCATCACCACTGTTACCAGCCAGACATTCCAGAGGGAGTGCACTTTTGAATGTATTTTACAATCCCAGTATGGGCAACTCTCTGGAGATTAAAAAAAAAAAAATTCACACCAGATCCTTTACGTTTCTTCTTTAACTAACCTGTGTCCATTTTAAATATTTAGGTAAACAAAGCTCAATTTCTCATTTCCTAGCCCCCATACCGTTGGAATGTCAAATATCCTACATATAAAACATCCCCAAAGGGACTGCTTTCCCTGTGGTTATAGAAGTACAGCCATTCCCATTATGTAAATAAAGGACATGCTACTGACAGGACATGCTAAAGGTGGCAAGAACACCAAATACCAAAACTAAAAAAACAACCCCCAAACCCCTTCACTCCAGGGAAAGTTCACTGTGGCTCTGTAGGCCAGTATGGTCAAGGGATGCAAGTTGCCACCTCAAAGAAGAAAATTTCTCTGGACTGCCTTATGAATACAGGGGTAAAAGCAAGATACATTTGCCTGATTTGTCCATGTGGCTTCTCTGTGAATCTATGAGATTTGTGTTTTTGAAGTATAATGAATATCTGAAAGGAGTATGAACTCTCATAGGCCAAGCAGCTTTGCACGAACACAAGACACCAGACATCCAAGTACCTGAAGGTCTACATGTCCAGTAAAGAGCAATGCTACGTTTTTTTCCCCTTGAGTAATTCTAGTGGCATGCGGAAAACAACTCAGGATTGTTGGGCTCAATTTTAACCCATGGAAGCAACTTCTACCGAGCCTTGTGAGAGGTAATGAATGACACTCACCTGTAGCACCTGTGGGTAATCGAAGACCTGGTGCTTGTGGCAGCGCTTACGGATAGAAAGGACACCCTCTGAGAGGTTGGTGCATTTATCAAGTACTAACACTGACTCTCCGTGTTTGACCTGGAGGGCTTCTAGGTCTTCTCTGTACTCGGGATGGAGACCCACCTGAGACGATATGAGGAAGTGTCGCCGTGGACTACAAGGGAAAAAACAGGTGATTGGAAAATTGCAGCTGGTATGTTAGTCAAGGTATCAAAGTCAAAGACAAACTTTGATATTAAACTTATGGCACTAAGTGTTTCCTTACCAGTCTTGACATCCACCGATTTTTTCAAAATTATCTTCTGTAGTATTAGTAAATATTTAACATATTATATATTGTGAGAAGGTAAGACATGATTCATTCACACACTGAAATATTATGCAATTGTAACAAATCTTATTTGGGAACAGTTGTTGATATTGTGAGGAAATGCTTATAATATGCTAAGCTGACAGCGCATGCTATAAATAAGTGTGTGTGTGTGTGTGTGTGTGTGTGTGTGTGTGTGTGTGTGTATGTAGAAAGAGAGAAACTAACTGATTATTTGGAAGGAACATCAAAGTGTTGTCTTAGTTACATCTGAGTCCCAGATCTAAAAGGCACTGGAAGCTGGCTGCGTTCTTCAAATGGGGGAAGAGGGAAGCTCGATGGGAAGCACTGGCATGCAACTGAAGGACTCTGGAAAGGGCTCCTCCTGGCTGTCGAACAGCATCCCTGTGCAATGGAGAGGCTCCAGGGAAAGTCCTCATCATCAAGGCCACATAAATGGGAGGGAGACCGAATTGGCAGTTGAAAACAAGAAGTAGAAAAAACGATCCTCATTAAAGCCTAGAATCTCCAGTCTTAACATCTGGATGGCAAGGATGTATAAAAGAAAACAGAGAAAGAAAGATCTCCAAGGGTCTAGTGCCATGCAGATCTTCACAAGAGACAGAAATGGGAACACAAAGTTAGTAAGCCTGAAGTCAAGGGGACGATTTTGGGGAGACCAGATGGGAAGTAATTCCCTCCTGGAAGACAAGACTCCCACAAGACAGACAGAGTGCAGAACATAAAAGCTATACGGGTTGAGTATATCAAGTCTGTAAATCTGAAATCCAAAATGCTCCAAAATCCAAAACTTTCTAGATGCCAACATGATGCTCAAAAGAAACACTCATTGAAACAGTTTAGATTTCTGGATTTGGAATGCTCAACCAAGAGTATAATGCGAATGCTCCAAAATCTGAAAAAATCAGGAATCCAAAACACTTCTGGTCCTGAGCATTTTGGATAAGGGATACTCAATCTGTTTAGGCCAGGGGACCACAAGGAATCAGTGTCAAAGAGAAGAATCACAGAAAGCATGTTCCAGGAAGAAATGAAACACTCATCAGGCCTAGAAGCAACACGCAGTGAAATCCAGCTCAAACTGGTACAGCCCAGGGAAAATACTAGGACTACATATCTCTCACAGGCAACGCCACCACGCAACCTAGAGTTTGTGAACCCATCCATTTTTGTTTGTTTGTTTGTTTTTGGCTTTGAAGAGAGAATGGTAATTGTTACTTTCGCTTAGTTACTCAGACTTGTTTGGAAGTTCTAGCTGGGGAGCATCTCACTCAATAATTATACTCTAACTGAGAAGGTCATCTTCTTT
The DNA here is from genome assembly GCF_001698545.2 of Rhinopithecus bieti. Taxonomy (NCBI): domain Eukaryota; kingdom Metazoa; phylum Chordata; class Mammalia; order Primates; family Cercopithecidae; genus Rhinopithecus; species Rhinopithecus bieti. The sequence goes on from NW_016819049.1 coordinate 2,416,944, forward strand.
TACAGAGGATTAAGCTTCAGGTCCAAATCACATAAAGCAATGAGTGAAGGTGAACACTAGGCTAGGTGAACACTAGGCTGAGCTAGCCAGCCAGACTAGTCAAATAAACCCAGAGAAAAGAGCAACCTATGCCACAGCCAGACTGCTTTTACATCCTCAGAATCAATTCTTTTTTTGGCCAAACTAAGAGCAAAAGGCACTTCCCACATCACAATTAAGAAAAAAAGGAACCAGCAGACTCCCTAGAACTTCACTGTCTAATAGCGACTAGCTACCTGAGGCCATTTAAATTAAACTAATTAAAAAAAATAAAATTAAAAGTTCAGTTTGTCAGTCACACTAGGCCCACTGCCAGTGCTCAATAGCCATCCTATGTGGCTGGGGGCTGCCTGATAGCACAAATGTAGACCATGTACTTACTGCAGAAACTTCTACTTAATGGAGCTGTTCCACGAGGTAGGTGAGAGTCAGAGGCCAGGGTGAGGGTAAGTGAGATAAGAAAGATATACAGCAGCAACTCAGCAGGGAGATGGTTTGGATCAGCTGTACAGACTGGTTCCTTTTTCCTGGCCCATTTCCTCCTAAATTACAATTTATTGAGCAATATGTTGAATATTTACAGCCAAAAGTATTCTTTGTAGACATTGAAACAGGCTTTTGAGTTCTACTCCCAGCCCTGAGCCTCAGTAATTTTTCTTTTGTAAAAGTATTAATTTTCAGAGGATGACTTAGTGATGGTGAGATCACATACAGGGAGCACACGCAGTTCATCCCAAAGTAAACACCATTTTTGCTCAAATTATTTCTATAATCAAACTTACCTGTTTAAACTAGAGGAAAATTTATAGTCAAACCCACAAGACAAGCAGGGACACTTCCTCAATAATTAAAGTTATTCAAAATGAAATGGACTGTCTTGTGAGTTGGTGATTTTCAATATAAACCAGAAACTTTTCAGGAAAAGTTACTGAAAACTCATGCTTCAAGTTAAGAGCTAAATGGTCTTTAAAGGTCTTTCCAAACCGTAAGACCCTGGTTCTTTGAAGGATCTCATGGATGTTTCTGGAGCCTTTCTCTTTAAGTAGAGCTGATAGCACAAAACTAGTGTTCTACCCTCTCCAGAAAAAGAATAAACAGGTGGGCATCCAATAGGGGTGAAGAGGATGTCCAGGCAGAAGGGCATAGAGTGTTGGAGTCCCAGAGGGCATTTCTGCATGGTCAGGTGGGGAAGAAGGCGCATGTGGAATGTTCAAGTCCTAGTGGGCTGGGAGCTTCTGCTTAAGAGAAGAGTAGTAAGGTAGCCTGGCGCAGGATGTCAGAGCCCCAGAAGGGAAAAGAAGGCTTCTGTGCTGGGGTAAGGGTTATGGGGATGCTGGAGACCAAGTGAGGTTAGGAGGGCATCTGGGCAGCTCAGAACAGAGTGTTAGAGCCTGGGCAGGCTGAGAAGGGTGCCCAAATTGTGGGGAGAATGGTGGTAATGATAGCATCACTCCAGCGCTAGAACCCAAGAAGTGTGAGGAAGGCATCTGTGCCGGGACGGTGCAGAACAGCACAACGTGGGGGGTCAGAGTCTAAGCAGGGATGAGGAGGGGTAGGGAAGGCCTCTGTGCAGTGTGGGGGCAGGGGGGCAACAGAAGTTTGATTAATATAAGAGAGTTGATCAAATAAGTAAAGATATTGAGGATAATGGGAGCCAGATTTCTAGGAGTCAGAGAAGGGAGTTACAAATATGGAAAGAGAGAAAACCAGAATGCCCCTGCAGTGTCGGATGGAACTGGAGATACTGAGATGAATGCATGGTTTTCAATACAATAGATAGACATCTGTCTGTACAGATATAGAAATAAATACAGATGTTGATGTGTGGTGCTCAAAGAAACTCTGAAGAAAGACTCTGGGTTAACTTTCACTGATAAGAAATAAAGTTCTATTTTAGACATTTAGTTACCAGGATCACTGGATCCCCGCTCTACTGCTACTCCATTTTCAACATAAATGTGTAGATGTGAACGAGTCTAAAAATGTGTCCCCTGCTTGCATGCTGGCTGTCCCTGACAGGGCAGATGGTTGAAGGAGTATGCCCATTTTAGTTTTAAGCCAACTACATTTTAAGGTGGATTTGTTTTCCTTTTAAAGGCTAAAATGACTATCTATGGCTTTCATGTCTCCTAGCAGCACTGATATCTAAGTTTAAGCAAAACCATGCTGAGAACTTGAAGTCTCCCTCAATAGTAACAGTTGTAAACTCCCAATTTAGTTCCTTTTAGAAGGAAAATGACAAGAATTCCAGCTGAGGCCAAAACAGCTGTGAGAAGCAGCTATCAATAGCAACAATCATCCGCTTTCCATTGAACAAATACTGACAGAGATTTAAAACAAAAATAAAAGCAAAGCTCTCGCTACTCTGTATAGCCCGCAAGAGATGTGGGAATTCCCTTAAACAGCAACTCTCACAAGGACCAACAAACCCAAAACACTGCCATGAGGTGGCCCACCCTGCCTTCTCCCAAGTCCCTGGCAGGACGCTGAGTCTGAACCTGTCTTCACTTTTTTATTTTTATTTTTTGTCTGGGTTTTCGGGGGCAGGGAGGGGTGGTGGTGGGAGATGTTCTCATATAAAAGCTAACATCACAAGTGCATGGCCAGACTGCAAGCTGGCACCGAAATGGACAGCACCGGCCCAAACCAATTTGCAGAAATCGGCCAGCAGAGGGAGGTTCATGCTCAGTGCAGACTGACCTTTCGGTGCTACCCTGAAGATAAAATAGACACTCCTGTCGGGTTATTGAACCACAGAACTTTAGAAACTAACTAACACCTTTTCAAAGGATCCAGTTAAAGATATTAATTCCGGCTGAGTTATACATAAAAATTAGAGACACTAAATTACTAGGAAAATACCACCAATATATAATCTCTGAAACTAATTATATATCAATGTATCTAAATCTCTGAAACTAATTATTTGAAAATGACTTTTACTGTTTGGAGTGGTTTTTCTCTTTTGTTTTATTTTCACTAAAGCTTTTATTTTCAGTTTTCTTCCCTGGATTAAATCTGAAAGGGATCAAGAGTCCTAAACCAATATAAGAGAGCTAGATTATATGAGAGGGATTAAACAATAAAGAGAGAGTTTGGTTCAAGTGGTCTCAAGAAAAGTGCACTTAAGACAGAGGCCCACAGGCAGCTGAGCAGTCCTAGCAGACCAGTCCTCACATGTCACTCTCTGCCTCACCCAGGGTTTCTCAACCCCAGCGCTGCTGACATTTGCACTCAGTACTTCTTGTTGTTGGGGGTTGCCCTGTCCTATGCAGAGAAGAATTAACATAGCAGGCCTGAGTGTTCTCCTTAGAAAGGCTTGCTTATAAGTTTGGTTTTTGGCTGTCATCTTGAAACTTGGATTTGGAGAGGGTTCCCATCATCCCTGGAAACGATAAGAGTGGCTCCCTGTGTTCAAACTGCACAAACACATGTGGTTTATGCTGAACACATGCTTTCCTTCTGGGAGTCTGGAAGTTTGGCACGTGCCAGGCAGAGACAGCCTATGCAATCAGCTCCTAAGAAAGGCCCTGGGTGCTAAGTCTCTGACGAGCTCCCTTGATTGACAGCATTTCACAAGTGTTGTCACCGCTTGCTGCTGAGGGAACTGAGCACATCCTGTGCACTCCACTGGAAGAGGGTGCTTGGAAGCTTGTGCCTGGTTTCCGCCAGATTCACCCCATGTGCCTTCTAACTCTCTGACTGTGCTGTGCATCCTTTTGCTGTAATAAGTCACAGACATTAGTTCAATTATATGCTGAGTCATGGAGCCCTCCTGGCAAATCATAGTAACTAGAAGTGGTCTTCAGGACCCTCTGACATACATCCCCACAGTCATGACAGTCAAACATGTATATACACACACACATATATATATATAATATATATATATATATAAATATATATATATATATATAATATAATAAAGCCAAATGCCCTGGGGAACAAAATCATTCCCTTTCTCCTGATGACAGCCAGCAGTCTAGCCCAATATTTGTCCAAACAGGCCCTTCAAATAAAGGTTTGACTTGAAGTGAACTGAACTCAACTGAATTGAATTAAATAATTTCCAGGACAACTTTAGGAGGAAAAAAAGAGGAAAAGAACTGAATGAAAGCTTTTTAAATCACACAACAGATTTAAGTAAATGCTCACAGAAGCAGCAAACAGAGAAGTAACTCTTTTCTCTACTTAACAGTTATTTCTATCTCATTCTACATAAATATGCCAAATTAAGATCCTAGGCACATAACAGAAACTTGTACCGCCCCAGAGGGTACCAGCTGGGCTAATGTAGATCATCCTTTCTGAGTTTATGAAAATCTAATCTCGAAATAGGGCACTGAATTATATCAGTTTCTTCTGTCCATGAATTCACTGTAAGAATTATTTGTGTATTTCCATTTTGATGATAATCCAAAAACTTTGTATGGGAATAGTTTTGCTCGTATTCAATGATGAATACTACTAAAAAATATTCAACTTCCAAGTTTGTATTTAGTGGGCTAATGAGATGAGAGAAATGCTTACAACATAAATCATAAAGCAGTAGAGTAAAACGCAGATAGAATCTAGGCTGTGGGTACACATGATGTTCACTATAAAATATTTTAAACTTTGTTGTTTGGACATTTTCATAATAAAATATTGGGAAAAAATATGAATCATGCATCTGCACCATATGAAGATAAATGATGTCACAATATGCTATCTAAAGGGAAGCTTCTAACGGTTCAAATAGAAAACATGGTTAAAAAAAAAAAGTACTTTGTCACCCAGCATACAACAGTATAGGCACATCAAACCCAGCAAACCCATAATTAACTCCATATTCACCTAAAAGATGTAATCCCATTTCAAAGAAACAGCATCAGCTATCATATTAAATTATGTTAATCTGAATGTTATTAGTTTTGTAGATGTGCTTATATTTAATTTGTAAATTTGTTTCAGTTTTGTAGTTGTATAAGCAGACAGTTTAGACTTTTTTATTTATATTTACTTATAACAAAAAATTGTTAATTAAAATGCAAGGGACCTTGAATAGTCAGAAAACTCTGAAAAGAAGAACACAGCCTGGGCAACATCACAAGACCCTGTCTCTACAAAAAATTAGCCAGGCGTGGTGGCGTGTGCCTATAGTCCTAGCTACTTGGGAGGCTGAGGACGCAGGATCACCTGAGCCCAGGGGTTCAAGGCTGCAGTGAGCTATGATTCCACCAATTCAATCCAGCACTCCAGAGTGACAGAGCGAGACTTTGGCTCTTAAAAAAAGAAAAAGGAAGAACAAAGTTGGAGAACTTACATTTATTTCAAAACTGAATACAAAGCTATGGTAACCAAGACAATGTGGTACTGGCATAACAGACATATAGACCAACAGATTCGAATTGAGAATCCAAAAATAAACCCATATATCTATGACCTGCAAGTAACCAAGGGTACCAAGACCACTCAATGGAAGAAGACTCGTTTTTTCAACAAGTGGTGTTCAGACAACTAGACATACACAAGCAAAAGAATGAAGGTGGACCCCCACCTTATACCACATACAAAAATTAACCAAAATGAACCAAAAATCTAAATGTAAGAGCTAAAACTGTAGAATTCTTAGAAGAAAACGTAAGGGTAAATCTTCATGGCCTTGGATTACGCAATGGTTTCTTTAAAATGACACCAAAACTGCAAGTAACCAAAGGAAAAATAGACATGACTTCATCAAAATGAGGAACTTTTGTGCATCAAAGGACACTATCAAGAAAGTGAGGCCAGGCGCGGTGGCTCACGCCTATAATCCCAGTACTTTGGGAGGCCAAGGCAGGCGGATCACCTGAGGTCAGGAGTTTCAGACTAGCCTGACCAACATGGAGAAACCCCGTCTCCGCTAAAAATACAAAATTAGCCGGGCGTGGTGCCACATGCCTCTAATCCCAGGTACTTGGGAGGCTGAAGCAGGCGAATTGCTTGAACCTGGGAGGTGGAGGTTTTGGTGAGCCGAGATCGCGCCATTGCACTCCAGCCTGGGCAACAAGAGCGAAACTCCGTCTCAAAAAAAAAGAAAAAAAAGAAAGTGAAAAGCAATCTATAGAACGGGAGAAAGCATTTGCAAATCATGTATCTGATGAAGGTCTAACATCTGTTATAGATAAAGAATTGTTACAGCTCTACAATAAAAAGACAATTCAATTTTAAAACGGGCAAATGATCTGAATGGACATTTCTCCAAAGAAGTTATATAAACGGCCGATAAGCACATGAAAAGATACTCAAAATTATTAGTCAGTGGGGAAATGCAAACCAAAACCACAATGAAGATACGACTTCACATTCACTAGGATGGCTAGAATAAAAAACACAGGCAATAACGAGGCTTAGTGAGGATATGGGGAAATTGAAACTCTTATACTTGGCTGGTGGGAATGTGAAATGGTGCAGCCGCTTTGGAAAAGAGTTTGGCAGCTCCTCAAAAAGTTAAACATAGAGCTACCGTAGGACCCAGCAGTTCTGCTCCTAGGTCAAGAGAACTGAAACCAGCTTTACACAAAAACTTGTATACAAATGTTCATAGCAGCATTATTCCTAAGAGCTAACAGGTGGAAATAATCCAAATTTCCATCAACTGATGAAGAGATGAACAAAATGTGGTATATTCATATGATGAAATATTCAGCCGAAAAACAAAGGAAGTACTGATTCTGTGCTATGACATGAATAAGCCTTGGAAACATTATGCTAAGTGAAAGAAGACAGGTACAAAAGACCACTTATTGTATAATTATATTTATAGGAAATGTCCAAATAGGCAAACCCATAGAGACAAAAAGCAGATTAAGGATTCTTGCCGGGGACAGAGGTTAAGGACTGACTGTTATTAGATATTAAGTTTATGGAGTGATGAAAATGTTCTAAAATTAGGTAGTAGGCCTGATGATAGTTGCACAATTTTGTGAATATACTAAAAACCACTAAATTGTACACATTAAAACAGTAAATTTTATGGTATATAAATTAATCTCAATTTTAAAAATAAAATAAGTCAACTCTGGGAGTCCATGAAGGGAGAAAAATCCAGGAAGATATCCCAAGCAACAAGCTCATGAACCACTCAGTCTTGCTCTGCACTTGCCTAAGGGTAGAAACAAAAATGTCTCAAGCTTACCTGGGCTTTACACATCGTCCACATAACAAAATTTGCTAAGTGAATGGCTAATGTAAGTTTCAGAATTTGGTCCCGGGCCACATGGCAGAACATAAACAGGAGAGAGATGTCTTCTCCTGAGAAAAGTTATCTTACTTCTCAGAGTCCACAAAGGTTTCTAAGGGGACATTTGAGATACTTAAAGAATGGTTCCAATGTTCTCCAAGCAAACTATTTCCATGACACCCATTTCTCAAACCAAATATGACATTTTTATTGTCACAATTTATATATTGGTCACCTCTGCTTCTGAGCACTTCCACACAAGTAAAGGATGCTTTTATGATGTTTGTTTAAAGCTCATTGAGATTCTCACCAGGAAATAGCACAATTTTTACATAGACTACAGAAAAAAAAGGTTACATCCATGCTCCACATCCATGTTGTCAGCCCTTTTCATTTACTCCCTCACATACTAAAATAGGAGCCAAGAAATGCCAGATACTGAAGATACGGTAATTTAAAAAAACAGCTGGACACAGTGGCAAGGGCCCTACAGTTCCTGCTACTTGTGAGGCTGAGGCAGGAGGGTCGCTTGAGCCCGAGAGTTTGAATCTAGCCTGGACAACAGAGCAAGACTCTGTCACTTAAAAAAGCAAAAAAAAAAAAAAGCAAAACAAAACCTAACCTAAGCTTCACTGCATGTACAAAATCCAAAATCCAAACAAGACAGGCTTTGAGCAAGACATCACGATGGGCATCACGTGTGTCACTCTAGGAGACGTGTAGGCTGCTATATGAGCACAAAGCATAGGAGCCAGTGCAGGGGCCAAGAAGGTACCCCCTCCACCCCACCCCAGAAGGTGGTTTCAAGCTGAAACCTAAGGCACAAGCAGGATTTTAGATCGATGAAGATGAGGAAAAAGGTCTGCAGACAGTGGAGAGTGTGTCTACCGCCCAGAAAACTGAGAGAGAGCACAGCATGTTCTAGGAACTGAAAGAAGTAAAAAGTTCTCAGACACAAAGCTAAAGATGGAGATAGCAGTCAGATGATAGAGAGCCTTGAAAGATGTTTTAAGGACTGTGGGCTAAGGACCAACGTGAATCTTATCCTAAGGGCAATGTGAAGCCAAGGATCAGACTTGAGGGTAGGAAGACCAGAGGCAGGGAAACCACACAGGAAGCTATTTCAGCAACCCAGGGGAGAGATGACAGTTCCCTGGTCTAGGGTAGAGGAGGAGGAGTTGGGGAGCAGATAGACCTAGGAAGTATTTAGGATGTAGAATCAATAGGACTTCCTACTTTGATATAGGAAACAAAGGAGAGAAAGGAGTTAAGGATACCACATGGATTCCTGGTTTAGAAAACTTGGTACACAGCTCTGTGACTTTACGGAGATAGAGAAAACTGCAGGATGAATGAGACTGGTGTGGAGGTGGGAAAGATGGGTGCCTCAGGGACCCTGCCCTGGAACTGATGTTTTGGTTGCTTTGATGCCCACCACACTAAACCTCGTCAACATCTCACAGATTCAGTAAAGGCAAACCTGGCTGGGATGAATGTACCTTACCCTGGTCCTTTCTCTGGAAGATCCACCTCAGCTGACAGTGGACTATAGACAGGAATGCTGACATCGTAGCCTTGCCGGTAAGTCCACGTAGAAAAGCCGCCACCAGCTAACAGGGCCCTAAGAGCAAAGGATTTTGTTAAATGATGAGAAAGAAGGACTTTATTCTGATACACACTGTGGAGAGGAACAGGAGTTACTGAGTCTTTATTATCAAAACCAGCTAATGTTTACGGAGTCATTTTTCTATAAAGACACTGTGTTAAATGCCTTATACACGCATCTCGGGGCCATCAGCTGCATTCTATCCTTGAATAACCAGCCTTCCCCAGGGTCCTAAATAACCTTTCCTTACTTCCCAGTTTTTAAAACACACCATAGCCCAGAGGACACCTTATGGAGAGCCTCTCCGCTGCCTTCCTCAGATCCCATTCAACTCTCCCTAGTCATACTTTATAATTAAACACATTTACAATAACAGGAATAATAACAGTTCTGCATGGGAAGACTGGTTGGGGCAGTCATTTACCAACCACTGACTGGAATCTCAGAAGACAATGGGCCTGGAAAGCAGTGGTGGCCAGAAAGTATCACATCTCATATCGTTTACACCCCAGCCTCTCTTCAATCCCTGCCCCAAGCAGTTCTTTCCACCATCATCCCAGAGCTACGTGTCAATCATGTAGCCTCCACCAGTTCTCACTGTCCATTCCAGCTACTTAGTCTTATTAACCCAATTCCCTATACAGGAAGCAGAACCTAGAATTAAACCCTCAGTCCTTCTCTTGCAGTTTGCTTGTATTAGCCTTTACTCTCCTTAATTAGAAAACAGTGACCACATTGTTTTAACTGGATCCAGCAAGTAGTACAATGACACTTCATCAGAGAAAGGAAGCAGGTGTTTATCACACCAACTTTTACTGTTATTCTCTCCCAGGACCCCAAACCCATCAAAATCACTTTCTAAGGCAGAACTCTGCCAACTGCACACACCACAAAGTCTGAGCCAAGATGTCTGAACTGAGAAACCACATTTTTTGCAATATTGATTGCTACCAATCCCCTCCCTGCCCTGATGACAACCTACATTCCCTTCTAACATGACCAGTTTAGGTTCAAAGATTTTCAAACCACCCCTGGAAATCCCACTCTGTTTATTTAAGCTTTATGAAACCAAGAACTGGTGAATGAGGTAACGCGCAGGCTAAAAACTTCTCCAGCTGCTGGTCTCCTCTGTAAAATGTAATGACTATCCTTGGTACCAACATACGGTCTTATTTTTCCCGATTAGCATGCAGCACTGAATCCGTCCAACATGAATTTGGGCAGGTTCCATGAACATGATGGCAAGCAGACTCTATGGGCCCCATGGGCTATGTGCAGACAAGCAGACAATCCATGTCTATGGATGCAATATTCAGGCACCCGGCAGTCCAGGTAAGCCAGGGTCGTGGGTGATTAGGTTATTACACTCACAGCCCCAGAGGAGAAGTGGGTGTGCATGTGGAGAGAAAGGAAGCAGGTGTATATCACATCAACCTTTACTGTTATTCTGTCCCTGAGGCCCCAAACTTGTTATTCTGTTCCAGGGGGTTAAGGTGAATGTTCAGCACTGGCAGTAGGAAAGCAGCAATCGGAAGCATGCCTTACGCTGAAGATCATCCACGTGCGATCTCTGTTTGTCATCTCAAAAAGAGCCACGACGGCAACTAGTCAAACTGGCCTCCTGCCCGCCCTGCTACTGACAAGACTTTAACTTTAAAGCACTGTATCTTCTTCTGCCAAGGTCTCCATTACATTATAATGGAGAAAATATTGTAAGCATCCCTTGCTTTACAGAACACATGTTTTACATTGACTGAAAAGTGAATTTCTGAACAGCACATTCTGTTTTCCCATTATGTATCCCAAAATCAGAGATCAGTTCCAAAGTTGCAAGAGACTGAATAGAAAACCTGCAGCTAAGGAAGTATTAATATGATGATCTGACTCCGGTCAGGCCAAGTGTTATATCACTGGAGGTCTCTCCAGCATTTTTAGCACTTTGCAGGGCTGCCTGATTCTGGGACATCTCCTCTGACACTGAGCCTTCCTCCCCATGGCCTCGTATCCTCCACCCTCCCTAACCCAGTGTTGGGCATGTTTTCTCACAGCTCTCCTGCTATCTAAGTATTCACTGAGGCTGCAAGTTTATCCTTCACTTTCCTTTAAACCATGCATGGAATCAGGCCTGCAAATTCCTCAAATATAAAGCTTCAGGTTTTGCACAAAACAAAACCCAAAAAGCAGACCGATTCTATCGGTCATCCTTATTTGTTCACTGAGTCAAACAAACTGTAAAACAATATTTGTGAGACAGGTAAACATGAGCAAAGGCTAGATATTTACTGACTATTTGTTGATAAGGAAAAATTACTGTTAATTTTCCTAGGGAGGATAATAGCATTATAGTTAGTTACATTTTTTGAAAAGGCTGTATCATGCAGAGATTCACACAAAAATCTTTACAGATGTAATGATCTAATGTCTGGGATTTGTTTCTAGATAATCTAGCGAAGGTGGAGGTGGATGAGAGTCAGGATGAAACAAGATGGGCCACAAGCTAATGATTATGGAAGCTGGACAGAGGATATGTGGGGTTCACTGTACTAGTCTCGCTTCTTTATATAGGTGTGAAATTTTCCATAACAAATTTAAGTAAATAAATATACACCCACACAGAAGTAGAAATGTGTGAGAGATATTTGCCAAGAAAGGATAATAGAAATTCGAGGTAGTAACAGTATTACAGAACATATCTGAGAAAACTAACATCAGTTAAGTCATTAAGGATGTATAAGCCATTAAATATGCTCCCACTTAAGTTAAAATAAAATGGGTTTGTACGTGTGCTTGTGTCTATATCCACAGAACAAAGACTAGAAAAATATATCATATTTAACAATAAGTATCTTTCAATAAGGGAGTGAAAACAGAGGAGGGAATCAAAGCAGGTTTTTATATTTTACTCTTTATACACTTGTATGCTATTCATATTCAACCCTTGTACAAAGTATATATATATATATATATATCATGTGTATGGATTGTTTTAAACTGCAAGAGAAATAAAAACATTTAAGCAGCATAAAAAAAAACCCATATTCACTGAGCAGAAGACATTTCCCTTCAGTGCAGGTCCTTGTATTGTATTTCCTTGAGTAAAATAATTTTTAAGTAATCACACCTATGACTTTGAACTTTAGGGGATCTTACAGCTGTCTAATCTCGCCCATCTGTTTTCTAATTTCCAAACAACCTGACATGTAGCTCCTGTAAAACCATTCTGCCTTCATGGTTCTTACCTCCTTTGAATCCAGGAGCAAGGATGAAAGATAAAAAAAAAATTAACACACAAATCTACTATTCCTTACCCCAACAAGATGGCCACCTAAGTTTCAAAATGAAATTTCCCACATGCAAAGATAAAGAAGGACTAGATGGTGATTCATTACCTGCTATAGGATTGGCTATAATCACTTACAAAAATATACACACAGGAAAAACTATTTAACCTTCCTGATCCTAACACCTAAACTCTAGCATGTACTCACACTTTCTCCTGTCTACTTGACACCTTCCTGCAGAGAAATGCAACTGCATTTAACATGTGCACTTCATAAATATAAAATCCAACTCCCATACAGATGCATATACCAAAATGTCAGCAAAAAGTGAAATGCCCCAAACAGAAAGAAGCCCTTCTGCAAAGAAATCCAGAAAAGGAGATGGAGACTCTGCATTCCTAACAGCTCTTTTCCTTCCCTTCTCTGTTCTCCAAAGTATTTCACTTCCCCAGAACAACCAAAACAGTAGCCCGCTCAGGAACAGGCACACCTGTTCTGGGGCTGAGAGCCAAATCCGCAATCGCCCTGTGTTCAGCCACTTCCTACAGCATTTGTGCACCCGGACTGCCCTCTATCGTCCAAAATGGTCTCTACACCTAAGCTGAGGGGTGGTCCTGGGGTGTTCGTGTCTTCTAGTTATAATTGTATTTCCAGACAGAAACTCAAAACTGACTTTAGATAATCACTTAAAGCAAAGAAGGTTTAGATTTAATCTTCTGGGGAAAAGGAGTATTAAGTGTCGATTTTCATAATTGATAATGTTAGCCTCTAGCAAGTTGAGAACTAACCTCAGGCTGTTTTCGGGTTAATAGCTCAGGGCGTTGCCTTTTCAGTAACAATGATTTTTAAGAGTTAAACGCCAACTGTAATAAGACTGGTGATAAACGAGTTTAGGTGAACTCTTAACAATCCTATACCTTGAGTACTGCCCAGGACCCTTATATGGGGCCCCAACTTTTTACTTTCCTCAAAGCCTTGAACCAAGTGCTAAGGGAGGTCCCTTAAGGAGCACCTCATACCAGAGCTTTCCAAGAAAGTTCACACCCAAATGTTTCAGTCAGTGGATGAAAGGGCAGATAAATACAGCAAGGGAACTCAAAGTCACTCTCATGCAGTCATGGCCACCCCACACCACATCTGCCTATTTGGAAGGTTATTCTGGAAAGAAGGAAAGGCAAGAGGGGCCAGTAATGAAGGCAGGCAGGCAGGGAGGGAGGGAGGGACAGACAGAAAGAACCCTGCTGACTGAAACAACAGAAGGTAAATGAGAATCAGCCTGCCCCCATTGCCCTCTACATTACAGGCTTTGGGTATCACTTTGACATATCCACGCTGCCTTCTCTAAGTAAGCTGTGCATCTACTTGCGGCAAATGCTCCCGAATTCAGAGAGAGCTAGCACAAGCCTGGCACACTTTCAGGGGCTGGATGTGTTACACTCAGAAGTGCACAACCCAGAGTGGGAAAACAGTTTTAGAGGCTATGCCAGGACATAGGCCCTAACTGGTTTTCCATAAAAGATTTAAGCACTTTTAAATCTTCAGGAGGAAAATACTTAGGACAATTTTCTAGTTTAATAAACAATTCTGATTACAAAGTATGCGGTAGATTTAGGAATATAATTTCACATGAACAAAAGGATCTGGCATTTACTTAATCCTCAGAAACCCGTCATAAGGACAGCCCCAAATATGCCTCCTACCTGTCTCTGGGGACATCCAGGGCTGTGTTATAATCTGGGGGACCTCCAGGCAACATGTTGAACAACAGGTGATTTGTACCTCGATCCCACCTGTCAAGAAATTTAAAACGTAGGAGAATTCATGTCTACTATGAAGAGACAAGAGTCAGTTACTGGATAACAAGTACCAAGGATCCCCAAGCCAAAATAGGGCCACTTCTCAGGTATGCTAAGCAAACTCCTGGAAATGCCAACAGCACATCAGATACAGGTCGGGCTCCATGACAGAAAAAATGGACGGACGTGTACTTCAAGCTTGTCCCATACAGAACTGCTTCTAATAATGAAAAGTTGAAAACTATCCAAATGTTCACCATTTGGTTAGAGAAACACAAACACATTAGAGAAGCCTGGCTAAATATATGGTCGAACATCTGCAAACTGGAATACTATGCAACCCTTAAGGTTATATAGTAAAAGAACATAAAATTATGTCATAATTTGGAAATATATTCGTGATATATAAGGGGAAAAGCAAAAGAGCATGTACTGTGTGATCCCATTTGGGACAAAACATTTATATACACACGTGTATGTACATTTTTAGTAACATCAAAATATTAATAATGTTTATCTCTTAAGAGGCAGGATTTCGGAATGAATCTTAGATTCTTCTTTTCGCTTACCTGTATTTTCAGACTTCTTACAGTGAATGTGTATCATGTAAGTGCTAAGAGGAGGCGGGAGCATGTTTAGATTTAAAAGGAAGAATATAGGAAGAAGAGCCACCCTTAGTTTGGAAACTCTAAGAGGCTGGGAACCCACAGCAGTAGTGCCAGAGACGGCAGACTACTCTTCACCGGCACACAGGCAGATGCTGCCACACAGGCCTCATGCTGCAAGTCAGTCCCTTCAACACACCCCGTCCTGCAAGAAGACAGCATCGGGAGGCCGACTCAAGAGCAGAAGCATTCCCATCCTTCCCTTCCCTTTAGTCCCCTGAGGGTCACTCAAGGATCTCTTGGGCGCTGGGCTGTACCAGTGTGAGATACCTAGAGAGTTGGGCCAACACTTGCGCTGTCTCCTTGATGCGGAGTGTGTTCTGGTTAAGCACATCGATGGAGGGAACAAACAGGCAGGCCCGGTTGATGTCATCAGTGTAGTAGTCACTGTCTGAGATGGCTGTGAGCAGTTCATTATACTCCCGGGAGATGGTGTTGCTGACAGGCACGCCAAAGTCATCCACGTACTTTTTCAGAGCATAGATATACACCTTGATTTTGTTCTTTGGGTTGAAGCCACAGCGGTAGACATCAAAACACGTATGCATTCTGCAACTGAGATCCCCGCGCTCTGGGATGGGACTGTTGGCTGGCAGCCTGACCACCGGCACATCACGGACGCTACGCTTCTCTACATTCCAGTCATTTGAGGACTCGATAGAATGGGGCCAGAACTGAAACATGCCAGTGGCAATGAGGCCCAGGAGGACAATGGAGAAGAGGGTGATATAGTAGATTCGGTGCTTGGTCTTCATTCTTGGGATGAGGGCAGGACCCCGGATATTATACTTGACCGACGCACACATAATGACACAGACAGCCTCTTTCTCACACTCCTGGTCACCAGGGAGAGAAATAAGAAAAATCAAGTGTTTAGGATGGCAAATGACACTTGAAAAGACTATTGAACTTTTTTTTTCTTTTTTCTTTTTTTTGAGAAAGGGTCTTACTCTGTCACTCAGGCTGGAGTGCAGTGGTGCAATCTCAGCTCACTGCAACATCCACCCCCTCAGGCTCAAGCGATCCTCGCACCTTAGCCTCCCAAGTAACTGCGACCACCACGCCCAGCTAATTTTTTGTATTTTTAGTGTAGAAGGAGTCTTGCCATGTTGCCCAGGCTGGTCTTGAACTCCTGAGCTCAAGCTATCAGCCTGCCTCAGCCTCCCAAAATGCTAGGACTACAGGCATAAGCCACCGCGCCCAGCCTCGACTTTTAATGTACCTATTTCTTTCCCTAAAGTGGTGTGGTGAAATAACAAAAAGGGATTTTGGACACTTCTTATAAACATGGCCATCAGAGAAATGCAAATCAAAACCACAATGAGATACCATCTCACACCAGTTAGAATGGCAATCATTAAAAGTCAGGAAACAACAGGTGCTGGAGAGGATGTGGAGAAATAGGAACACTTTTACACTGTTGGTGGGATTGTAAACTAGTTCAACCATTATGGAAAACAGTATGGCGATTCCTCAAGGATCTAGAACTAGAAGTATATGACCCAGCCATCCCATTACTAGGTATATACCCAAAGGATTATAAATCATGCTGCTATAAAGACACATGTACACGTATGTTCATTGCGGCACTATTCACAATAGCAAAGACTTGGAATCAACCCAAATGTCCATCTGTGACAGACTGGATTAAGAAAATGTGGCACATAGGCCGGGCGCGGTGGCTCAAGCCTGTAATCCCAGCACTTTGGGAGGCCGAGACGGGCGGATCACGAGGTCAGGAGATCGAGACCATCCTGGCTAACCTGGTGAAACCCCGTCTCTACTAAAAAAAATACACAAAAAAAAAAACTGCGCGAGAGGATGAGCGGGCCTGTAGTCCGCAGCTACTCCAGAGGCTGAGGCAGGATGAAATGGCGGTAAACCCGGGACGGCGGGCTGCAGTGAGCTGAGATTCCAGCCACGTGCAACTCCAGCCTGGCGACAAAGCAAGACTCCGTCCTCAAAAAAAAAACTAAAATAAAAAAAAAAAAAAGAAAATGTGGCACATTACACCATGGAATTACTGATGCAAGAACACAATAAAAAAAGGATGAAGTATTGTGGTCCTTATGTAGGGACATGCGATTCAGCGGGAAACCATCATTTTCAGCAACTATCGCAAGAACAGGAAACCAAACACTGCACGTTCTCACTCATAGGTGGGAACTGACATGAAATCACTTGGACCTCGAGGAAGGGGAACATCACACACCAGGAAGAGAGCCTATTATGGGGAGGGGGAGGGGGATAGGGGAGGGATTGCATTGGGATGTTATACTATGATGTAAAGAACGAGTTGGATGGGTGCTACAGAGTATATATGGGTGCAGCACACCCAACCATGGGCACAAGTATACATATGTAACAAACCACCACATTATGCAACATGTATCCTTAGAACTTAAAGTATAATAATATAATAAAACATTTAGAAATATATATCTAGATATATGAATATACATTGTATATAATTTATTTAATATTTAATACTGCATATATTTAACATAAATATTAATTCATAATATAAAATATTATTATATCCTATCAATACACATTTGCCTAAAGCAGAAGCTGGCAAATGTGGGACTCTGGGAATGAGGGCTCGGACCAAGGCAGAAAAATCAAAAGTGGAATAGCAAAAGCTGACGTGGGTGGATCACCTGAGGTCAGGAGTTCGAGACCAGCCTGACCAACATGGCAAAACCCATCTCTACTAAAAATACAAAAATCAGCCAGGCATAGTGGTGTGCACCTGTAATCCCAGCTACTTGGGAGGCTGAGGCAGGAAAATTGCTTGAATCCAGGAGGTGGAGGTTGCGGTGAGCTGAGATCATGCCACTGCACTCCAGCCCAGGTGACAGAGCGACACTCTGTGTCAAAAAAAAAAAAAAAAAAAAAATCTGTTTTCATTCACTTATTAATTCAAACCATTATTGAGCACCCATGATGCACTGTGAAGAAAACAAAGATGAAAGTAAAGACCCTACTCTAATGAGGGAGAGAACACCAAACTATAACAAAAGGCAGAATGTAAAAACACCACTGGGAAAGTATCGATAAAGTACAAAAGGGTATCAATAAGAAAAAAATTAATCTTTCATGTTTAAATAAAACATATAGTGATGATTTATAATGAAGGTGATAGTTGCATTTAGATGAATGGAAGAAATTAAGAAAGCAACGGGGCAGGAGAGACAAAGGGAGGGAGGAAAAGGAAGAGAAAGAGAGAAAGGAGAAAGGGAGGAAAAGGGCCAATGTGGCAGATTAATTTACAAAGATGAACACCAACAATTCTTTCCATCTCTGAATTTGCGTGGCACTTCTCCAAACAAAATGTAGAATCCACGTCCCTTCCCCATGAATCTAGGCTAGCTTTATGATTTGCTTTGACCAAGAAAATGTGGCTGAAGTGATGTTCTGGGATTTTTGAGCACAGGACTTGAGAGGCCCTATAGCATCTGCCTTTGCACTCTTCGAATCCAGCCGCCATGCTCTAAGGAAGCTGAGCTCCCAGTGAAAGGCAACCTACCCCAGCAGACATGGAGATCCCAGTCAAAACCATTAGGGAAGAGATGAGCCATCCCCACCAAGCTCTGCACAGATTCCGTAATCATGAGCAAACAAAAAGATTGTTGTTGTTTCAAGCCTCTAAATTTTTGGGTGGTTTCTTACACAGCAATAGATAAATAAAACAGCCAATAAGCATTACTGACTGAAATGTAAAGAAAATTTTTAGTCCTCAGCTAAAAATATAGAGTTCCCAAGTAGACTACATTTTAAGATCCTTACCAAACAAACTTCTCCTATGTGATTCCCAGATACTGTTTGCAGAGGGCAGAGCCTTGAGTGTGGCTACATCATCTGCCACAGACTTACCATGTTACTCAACAAACTATTTTGACATTCTGCATGTCAAAAATCCCAATCCACAAAAAAGCCGGGCACAGTGGCTCACACTTATAATCCCAGCACTTTGGGAGGCCAAGGCAGACAGATCACCTGAGATCCGGAGTTCAAGACCAGCCTAGCCAACCTGGTGAAACTCCATCTCTACTAAAAATACAAAAATTAGCCAGACATGATGGCGGGTGCCTTTTATCCCAGCTACTTGAGAGGTTGAGGCAAGAGAGTCACTTAAACCTGGGAGGCAGAGGTTGCAGTGATCTGAGATCATGCCACTATACTCCAGCCTGGGCAACACAACAAGCCTCTGTCTCAAAAAATAAATAAAATAAAATAAAATAAAATAAAATAAAATAAAATAAATAAACAAAATGGTATCATTCTACTCATGGATCTTCCAGGAAACCTATTAATATAATGGGAAGTAACTGAAAAGCTCACAGACCATCTTAGAGTTCATCAACCATTTTTACTTCGGATAAATGGAGCTCTCCCCATCACTGCCCACGTGGTAAACTGCTTCCTGCCTAGCTAGCTGAGTATTGCCAAGCCTTGAGTGTCGCAATCACTGTCAGTTTTTTGGGTAAAATATGCTAAACAGTCATGAATGATTTCAAGTCATATCTCTCTGAGACCAGAAACTGGAACGTAACAAGGAATTTGCTTGTCACTGACTAACATACAAAAATTCATACATTTTGAACTTAAAACATGATCATCTTTGGAGTATATACATCAGTCACTCAATATATTGTAATCGCTTTATGACAGAAATGTGGGCATGACAGCAATTTCACTTTTTCTATCATTCTAACAGCAGAACATTCCTGCCTGCTCTCATCCCTTACCAGCTCCAGGCCCACTCTATGGTATGGCTTGCTTGCCATTCTGCATGTCCTTCCTGGAGTTTGCAGACAGGAAGTTTTGGGACAAATGCATGTAAGGAGCTGCCCTCCGCTGGCCCATGTTAAAACTTCCCAAGAAGCTCTCAAGGTCTACGTGGATACTTGAATCTGTGGTTCCCCAACACCTGAAGGGTAAGAAGCACAAGAGTTCGTTAAAACAGATTCCTTGGCCCCACCACTGGAGGCTGTTATCAGTAAGTCTAAAATAGGGCCACAGAATAGGTCATGTAAAAGCAAGCTCCTCACGTATTTTGTGCCATCTGGTTTGAAACCTTTATTAATATTAGACAAACTACCCTTTAATAGTGTTTTTCAAAACTTTTTTTAAACTAAAATTGACAGTAAGAAATACATGTTATATTGTGGCCCAATATAGACAAATATATATATATATGTGTCTATAGATATTTTAAATAGTTTCACAAAACAATATTTAAGCTATGTACTGTGAGTACACAGTGTTAGCCACACAACATGCAATGAACCCTCTATTTTTCTACTCTGTTATTCTATTGCTTTTTAAAAAATTCTGGCCATAACCTACTAGATCAATTATACCACTCAATAATGGGTTCTTTATAGTTTGAAAAATAGTTTCCATATATAACAAAATTAAGGTTAAGGGAGCAAAAACTGTATTCATACATGAGCTTTACAAATCTTTATGAGTTGCAGATTAACTATAAAAAAGACATACCACAACAAAATAAAACCAAAGATAACAGAATAAAATAATAAATAAAAACACAGAAATTCATTAAAAAACACAATAGAAATAGTCAACAAGGCTAAAAGTTGTTTTTTTGTTTTGGTTTTTTGTTTTTTTTGAGACACAGTCTCGCTCTGTCGCCCAGGCTGGAGTGCAGTAGTGTGATCTCAGCTCACTGCCAGCTCCGCCTCCCGGGTTCACACCATTCTCCTGCCACAGGCTCCCGAGTAGCTGGGACTACAGGCACCCACCACCACGCCCGGCTAATTTTTTTGTATTTTTTAGTAGAGACGGGGTTTCATCATGTTAGCCAGGATGGTCTCAATCTCCTGACCTCGTGATCTGCCTGCCCTGGCCTCCCAAAGTGTAAAAGTTGTTTTTTTAAAAACAGACTAATAAAATTCTGGTAAGATTAATCAAGAGTTCAAGGAAAAAGGTGCAAATAAATACCTGAAAAGGGGAACGTAACTCTAACTGGTGCATATATTTAAAAGATAAGATGATATCAATAAACTTATGCCACTACATTTGAAAACTCAGATAACATGGAAAAATTATTTTAAAATATACTTACCAAAAGCATCTCAAGGACAAACAGCAACTCTGAGTAGTTCTATAACATTAAAGAAACTGAACCAAAAGTTTAAAAGTCTCCCTATAAAGAAAATTTCAGGCCCAGAAAATTTTCCAAGTTCTACCAAATATTCAAGAAATAATAATTCCAATTTCCCACAAATTATTCCAGAGTTCAGAAAAAAAAGAGGAAACACTCCAAAGCTCATTTTAGGAGGCCAGCACATGCATCATACCAAAACCCTAGAACAGTGGTTCTTGAAGTATGCTTCAGGCACCCCAGGCCCTTTCAAAGGGTTTATACTGGTTTAATACTGACAGTTGCTTTATTCACTTCCATTTTCCTGAGGCTACATGATGCATGACACTGCAACAGACTGCAGAAGCAGATATGATAATCCAACTGTGTTTTGTTAAGTTTTTCCAAAAGTGATAAAATATACCAATTCACAGACTCAAGATGCTCAACTCAGAGCAGAATATATATGTAAAGAAAATGCTGACAGGCGTGGTGGCTCACGCCTGTAATCCCAGCACTTTGGGAGGCCAGGTCGAGGCGGACAGATCATGAGGTCAGGAGATCGAGACCAACCTGGCTAACATGGTGAAACCCCGTCTCTACTAAAAATACAAAAAATTAGCCGGGTGTGGTGGCGGGCGCCTGTAGTCCCAGCTACTCGGGAGGCTGAGGCAGGAGAATGGCGTGAACCCGGGAGGCGGAGCTTGCAGTGAGCTGAGATTGCCTCACTGCACTCCAGCCTGGGAGACACGGAGAGTCCGTCTCAAAAAAAAAAAAAAAAAAAAAAAAAAAAAAAATTTCTAAGATTAAAAAAAAAAAAAGGAAAATGCTACTTAGATGTATCAAAGCCAAATCGCTAAAAGAAACTTAAAGAAGAATATTAAAACAGCCAAAGGGGAGAAAATCTATTCAAGGTAGATCTTAAAACTAAATGTAAAAGGAAAAACTATAAAATATTTAGACCACAATAGAGAATATCGACATCTGGCAGAGAATGATTTCCAAAACAAAATACAAAAAGCACAAACCATTAAGAATTTTCCATCAAAACACAATAAGGAAGTAAAAGACAAGCTGCAAGCCTGAAGAATATATTTCCAGCACATATAACCAATAGGGACTTGCAACCTGAATAAACAACTGTACCAAGCAACAAGAAAACACAAACAAAAGAAAACAAAACAAAACAGAAAAAAAAAAAAACAGAAAACATACTTAAACAGGAATTTCACAGAAAGGGAAAAAGGGCACATAAACATATAAAAAGATGTTTAGTCTCATTAATGGTCACGGAAAATAAAACCACAATGAAATGTATACCCAACAGCACAGGCAAATTAAGAGTCAGACACCACCAAGTATTGTTGGAGGAGATATGGAACCACAGGAACTGACTCTAGAGTCCCAAGTGGCCTCAGCAGAAGGAAGAGGGAGCTGATACCCACTATGTTAGTCTTAAGTATCACATTTTGCTTGCCACCTGTCATAGTTTGAGTCCCCTCACAACCCCGACCCCATGGGAAAAAAAAAAAAGAGCGACAAAGACAGGGGTGCAAATAGTCTACTTACTTGGGAGATGATCTCAGAAAGCCACAGTGAGGGAGCAAGGAGACAGGCAACAGGGCAAAGCCAATAAAGAGTGTGTTCTTAGGCTGGTTACTGCAGTGGGCAACGGGCTCCTAAGGCTACCAGGGGCCCTCTGAAGACTCATTTAGACTACAGCTGGTCGCTAAGCAGGATGGGAGGCTAGAGCATCTATCTGCAACACCTATCCGCTATTGGTTGAGGGTTGCTTGGTACTGTTATCAGCCCAGACCCTATATTCAAGAGCCCTATAAAGGTCTAAATATTATACTTTCTTTGCTGTACCGCTATTCTGATAAAAATCTGCAGTTCCCTTGAGGAAGGATGGGAGAATGTCTGCCTATACGTGCAGGAATGTTGCAAGATCTTTCCCAAAAGAGATCCAGCCTCCCCTTCAATTCATGGGATGTGGGTCTAAGAAGTGGCTCATATCTGAAAATGAGGTGAGAGACAGTGATTGTTCCATTGTAGCAGCTGACATCAATCTTCTGCTTGCCAGCTCTTAATATTTTTTTTAACTGATTATACAAGTCAAGCAGCAAGCACCATGGCTAGCTGCCCATCTTAGAAACATCATGCTCCATTCGCATCAGAATGGGTCAGGAATCCCCAGTTGTGAGTTCAGCCTGGCTGCCCATTCTGGGCACTATGTCTACCTTGTCTCTGATGGTTAACTGGTACCATCTGGCCTCCACTATCTCAGAATCCTATCATCCTCATTGATACTTGGGAATCCAGTTCCATAGTAACATCTCCTAAGATCAATCTTATCCTACAGAGGACAGCCAACACTGAGCTTCTCAAAGATGCAGGTCCCCTCACTGGGCATTCCCTATTAGCAGAGTAAAAGGAACAGGCCCTCCCAGGAACACAGGCAGGAGGTGCAGGTGATTCCTTCCTCAATACTCTGCCAAGATAGTTCTGATGCCTCCACCTCATTTATTGCAGTCCAAAATGTCTTGACCTTAGCACTAAGACATTTTAGGCTACATAACTCTTTTTTGTGAGGAGCTGTTCTGTACACTGGAGGTGGTTGAATAGCATCTCCACTCAGTAGAAGCCAGAAGCAACCCCCAGCTGTAACAACCAAAAATATATCCAGACATTGCCAAATATCCCTTGGGGAGGCAAAATCAGCCCTGGTTGCAAACCACTGGTAGGGGTCATTGTTGTGTCCAAGCTTCGAGAAGCCTGCCCAGCCGCATACCAAGACTGGCTCCAGCTGTCCTTGCTAGGTCACCAAATCCTGAATCATGAAAGAATGCTCACCTGTCAACAGGCTCTCTCCTCTCCAGCTTTATAGTCCACCAATACCCCCACCTTTGGTCCAATACCCTTAAGATTCTACCCGCCATTCATTGTGTTTGCCGTTTCTGCTGGTCCATATTAGCCAGATCCTGCAACTCCTAGAGAAACTGCTTTCCTGCTCAGGCAATGCTGAGATCTGAGGGGGCGAGGAGGGAGATCTTGACGAGGACAAGGATCATATGGTGAGGCATCTGCCTCAAGTGAGAGTTCTGCACAGTGTCCAGGCAAGAAGAGACTGCTGTCCTCTGCATCAGAGAGGTGCATACCTCTACTGGTCCAGGGGATCTAAGGAAATCTGGGAATTCAAAGTTCTCTGTGCCTCCACCCAAATATCTCCATCCAGGTCTCAGGGTCTCACCTCTTGCTACCATTGCACTGATTTAGCAGAGGCAACCTGTCAAGGCTGTGCATTCAGCTTCCTTTGCAGTTCTGCCACAAGTATAATCAAATTCTGGGCCTGACCTTCAAAAGAGCCTGCCCTCCAGCTGCAGGAGATGTGGCCATAGAGCCTTCTGTCTTTCACAGTGTACCCTGAGTTCATGTCTGGCTGATCTGGGTGTGGCATTCTCTTACCCCAAGGCTTCTAAGGAAGATAACAAGAGTCAGTCAACTGCACTATCCTTATCATTACCATTGTCCATACACTGCTCAAGTGCTAGAGCTACCATACTAGCCAATGCTTTTCCTTCCACCTGAGTCTCATCCCAACCCACTGCTGGTGACAGTCTTACTACAACTGTGATGTTAGAGAGTACCAGGGGTTACCAACACCTAAATTAATACTAGTAAAGGGGTCCTTGTTGCCAACTGAGGTTGAGTGATTCCAGTTTAACAATACTATCTCACACTGCTTTCTAGAGCCACTTCTAGTACCAACAGTCTTGGTTTGTGCTCTGCCAAACTAAGAGAAAACAACTTGGGTGCAAGTGTCTTGCAAAAGGTGAATCCAGAAAGCCAGAGTGAGGAAGTAAGGAGAGGAGTCAGAAGGGTGCACACCTGAGCTGGTTACCAGACTGAGCTAGGCCACAGTGCCCAGTCCTTCTATGATCCCTCTGGAGAAGCATGGAGAACACACCTCAGAGCTGTCCCTTTGGAGGATGGAAAGCCACATCATTCACGCACCAAAGCCCACCCCACACTGGCTGAGGAACGCCCCCAGACACGTAAACTCCTCCACGCTTGTGAAGTGTGTCGACACAAGCTAAGCGAACTCCCACACATCTGTTTCAAACTCCAAGGAAGAAAAGCTGAGAGATACAGCAAGCACTTGAGGTGGAATAAACAAGAAAAGAAATGAAAGGGAAAGGATGAGAAAAGAAAGGGGAAAAGCCCCTTACTAAGAAGTGCTTTACAGAGAGAGGGTCTTCCCTGTGAGCACACACATCACCTTTTATACACTTCATTCTAGCACCTGCCACATTTTATGAATTGGTTAAGTATTTGCAAGTCTGTCTCCTCTACTGGTAGTGATTTTTCCTGTAATCAATTGTTTATCTCTGCTCAGTATTCCTAGCATCTAATACAAAATCTAGAACATATATTTAAGCCAGGTGCAGTGGCTCACACCTGTAATCCCAGCACTTTGGGAGGCTGAGGCGGAAGGATCACCTGAGTCCAGCAGTTTGAGACCAGCCTGGGCAACATAGCGAGAGCCTGTCTCTACTAAAAAATACAAAAATTAGCCAGGTGCACGACTATACTCCCAGCTACTTGGGAGGCTGAGGTGGGAGGGTTTCTTGAACCCAGGAGATTGAGGCTTCAGTGAGCTATGACTGCGTCACTTCACTCCAGCCTGGAGTGCATATTTAATATAAACATAAATATTTGTTGAATGAACAAATGTCTCTATCCTTCCCAGTTCCATAGGTGCACACGGTTTAGAATCCAAGTTTTGAGTTATTATATGTGATGGTCTCTTACTATTATCTTTCCCAAATAGGAAGGAATTTCCAAAAGAGGAGGGGGATTAACTAGATATTTCCACAGACTCTGAATTTTCTGTACCCACCCCTGAACACCCTCCTCTCCCACCATCCATCATACGCAAACACATCCAAAGAGAACCATTACTCTCCCCACTCCTGCCTTTTTTTTTTTTTTTTTGAGACAGAATCTCTCTCTGCTGCCCAGGCTGGAGTGTGGTGGCGCCACCTCGGCTCACTGCAACCTCCACCTCCTGGGTTCAAGCGATTCTTGTGCCTCAGCCTCCCAAGTCACTGGGATTACAGGCGCCCACCACGCCCGGCTGATTTTTTGTATTTTTTAGTAGAGGCGGGGTTTCGCCAAGTTGGCCAGGCTGGTCTTGAACTCCTGACCTCAGGTAATCCACCCACCTCAGCCTCCCAAAGTGCTGGGATTACAGGCTTGAGCCACTGCGCCCAGCCTGTACCCCTGCCTTTGTAAATCTGTGCTACATTGGATCCCTTTTGTAAAACTGCTGGGCTAGACTGAAGTGACAGTGCTCCTGACTCAGGACACTCCAACCTCATCCCTGTAACACACAGAAGCCATCCTCCCAGAACAGTTTTCACATGCCAAAGCACAGAGAGATGGAATATCTCCAAACCATCATCCAAGGAAACAAGTCATAATCTTTCTGTCCAATGAGACTGCTCTCTACCACCAAGAAGTTAAAAGCCCCGGAAGATGACAGACTGAAAGGAATCATCTACTAATGAAGGTTTATTCCTTACAATACCATAACCTGGATCAAAACAAGAATTTCAGCCCTACAAACTTTATCGCCTTGAAACACGTCAAACCTGCTCCTGCAAAACACTGGAATCGTCTGGCTAGCTGTCAAGCACTGAGTCATTGGAAAAGTCTTTTAACCCCAATCTATGGTAAGGATGAGATGCATTTTCTGTTCCTGGAATTATTTATTACTAAAATTTGCCTGAATAACCTTTCCCTGGTGCTTCAGGTTATATCCAATCCACTTAGTCCAATGTTTTGAGTCACAGTCTCTTGTCATCTTAACCTTTTTATTTTTATTTTCTTTCTTTATTTTTTTGAGATGGAGTCTTGCTCTGTCACCCAGGCTGGAGTGCAGTGGCACAATCTCAGCTCACTACCTCAGCCTCCTGGGTTCAAGCAATCCTCCCGCCTCAGCCTCCTGAGTAGCTGGGATTACAAGCATGTGCCACTATACCCGGCTAAATTTTTTGTATTTTTAGTAGAGATGGGATTTCATCATGTTGGCCAGGCTGGTCTTGAACTCATGACCTCAAGTGATCCACCCACTTTGGCCGCCCAAAGTGTTGGGATTACAGGCGTGAGCCACTGCGCCTGGCCTCTTCTTAACCTTTTTAGAAAGGCCCTTACAGCTGAACTCCCGGGGCCACTGCTACACTGGATCTTAACCCAACCGTTCCAAAAAACAGAGGAACCAAATACAAGCAAAACCAAAAAAAGCCACAATTCATTGCCTTACTTGATAGGATTCTTTATAATTAAAGTTATTTTATGGCTAAATGCCCCTAAAATTATTCTCAATTAAAACAATACCCTTTTAATTGTGGGATTATGCTATAAGACAATGTGTGTCATTACATAATTAATATCTAAATCTTACTAAGCACTTACTACATGCCAGGGTCTGTTTTAAGCACTTTGTAGTGTTAACTTATTTAATCTTCACAACAGCACTATAAGCCAAGCTATTATTACCCTCATTTTACAGATGGGGATAGTACAGCAGAAAGTTTAAGCACCTGGCCCAATATTATACAACTGGAAATGCCAAAGCTAGGATTCAAAGCATGGCAGTCTGGCCCCAAAACTGATTATCCATTCATACCCTCACATGCAACCAGGAAGTCGGGGAAAGTGAATGATGGAAACTGAATCATCTATTTTATTAAGGTGAATAGCCTTTGAGTTCCCAAAGTTACAAACTAAGTCCAGTTAAAGTACACAGAGCACTTACCTGACTTACAAGAAGAATTTAAGACTTACAAGAAGAATTTAGATGGAGATATTTCAAGACCACGTCTTCACACAAGGAAGTCATGCACATTTCTAGATTAGCACTGCCCAATTAGTAACACCAAGCAATTCTTTGATTCTCAAAATTGTGTGCTTAGATCTGGTTCCCACCGAATGTAACAAAGCCCCAAACACCCCCTGGGCTTCAAGTTGAAACCCAGAGCAAGTGTGCTTCTGGCCACCTAGTCCCCAGACTAACATGCCCCTGGCCCCAGCCCGACACACCCCCGGGCCACCTAGTCCCTGGCCTAACATGCCACCAGCAATCCAGTTCGCAGCCTAACATGCCCCTGCCCCGTCCTGACAGGCCCCCGGCCACCCAGTCCCCTGCCTAACGCCCCCAGCCACCTAGTGCCTGGCCCAACATGACCCCGACCACCCAGTTCCCGGCCTAACATGCCCCAGGCCACCTAGTTCCCGGCCACCCAGTCCACGGCCTAAAACGCCCCCGGCCACCCAGTCCCCGGCCTAACACGCCCCTTGCCCCTTCCCCACCTCGTCCCACGGCTCCCGGCACCGCAGGGGATGCCGCAGGCCACCGCCGGGCCCTGAGGCGCAGGACATCCCCGTGGGAGTAATCAGATCCCTGTGGCTGGCGGGAGGGTGGCAGCAGGAAGGGAGGGGTCACGGCGGAGGGCGGAGAGCGGAGGGCGGGTCCCTGAAGGAAAAAAGGAGCGGACTAGGGGCGAAGGTTGGCTAGGAGGACAGGTGGGTACCAAGATGCAGCAAGCACGGCCGCCGCCGGGGGAGAAGGAGAAGCAGGAGTGGAAATCGGAGCGCTCCAAAAGCCGGCAGTCATTGTCACGGCCCCGGAGGA
This sequence comes from Rhinopithecus bieti, assembly GCF_001698545.2. Lineage (NCBI taxonomy): Eukaryota > Metazoa > Chordata > Mammalia > Primates > Cercopithecidae > Rhinopithecus > Rhinopithecus bieti. The sequence goes on from NW_016819049.1 coordinate 2,445,340, forward strand.
ACTGGGGGTGGCCTCTCGCAGCCCACGGGCCTCCACGAAGCCTCTGCTCGGCCGCGCTCCCTCGGCCCTTGTCCCGACCCAGCCGCGGCCCCTGGAGGCCCGAGCCCTAGCCTCAGCGCCAGCCCGGCCGCCGCCCTGGAGCGCCGCGCTTACCTCGGCCACGGCTGCCTCCCGCTCGGCCCCGCGCTCGGTCACCGGCTCATGCCGCGGGGCACGGGCCACCTCCGCCCGGGTCGGATCGCGCCGATTCGCCAGCCACCACCTCCAGGGCCGAGTCTGGGCGAGCCAGCATCCAGCTCGGGGCGGGTGACCGGGCTCCGGGGCGTCTGACACCGAGCGCACTGCGCATGCGGGAGCGGCCAGGCCGCGCCTCCTGGTGGACAGGAGGAGTCAGGGCACCGCTGCAGTGTTGTCCCAGTCAGGCTTCGCAGTGCAATGCTCAGATACCCTCATTCATAATTAAAGAATCCTTAAACCCAAACGACCTTAAAGCGACCACGCGTCGCTTATAAAACTAACAAATATGTAGACGTTTTATTGTAATCAGTTCTGGTGAGGGTACAACATTCCTGGAGGGCAATTTGGTACTATCCATCAAATGGAAAATTCTGGTACCCGTCGTTCCAACAAGCTTTCTGTGGATACCTATGGATATTGTCAACAATGTTTGCCAAAAATTTCCACGACAGCATTCTTTCTAATCATAGCGAAATGCTAGACACAATCGAAATAAATTATGGAATTTGATTAGTGATTTGAATGTGAGAGGGTGCAATATATATGGGTAAGGAAATATCTCCAAGATATTAGTTAATATGAAAGCGTAGTCCAAAACAGAGGGCAAGTACGATCACTTTTAGGTAAACTATGCAAATGCAAAAACAAAAGGGAGAAATATGTAAAGAAGGTGCTTATATTCAGGCATGTATATAACTTTTTTCTGGAAGGAATGCAAGAAGAAATGAACAGCTTCAGGTGGAGTAGTTGTCGTGGCAGAAATGGAAGCATTTATGGCCAGACAAGGTGGCTCACGCCAGTAATCCCAGCATTTTGGGAGGTCTAAGCGAGAGGATCGCTTGGGCCCAAGAGTTTGAGACCAGCCTAGGCAGCACAGCAAGACCCCGTCTCTACAAAAACTACAAAGTTAGCCAGGCATGGTAGCACCCGCTTGCAGTACTCAGGAGGAAGAGTCTGGAGGATTGCTTGAGCCCAGGCGGTCAAGGCTGCAGTGGGCCGTGGTCGTGCCACTGCACTCCAGCTGGGGTGATAGAGCAAGACCCTGTCTCAAAAAACAAAACAAAACAAAACAAACCCGCATTTTTTTGTATCTTTCTATATTATTGACATGATTTAGCTCTATACATGCACAGTAAAACCGCTGTCATAAAGCAGTAAGTGGAGTCTAAAAAATTAAATGAAAATTCCGAGTGATGTTATTGAGAGGTTAATGAAATGACCCTTGGGCCTGTGATGCTGATTTGATAGAGTTGTGGGTCTGGCTGCAGGATCCAAATCCCTTCTGGTCCTAGATGTACTTTGGCGCCATCTGGTGGAAGTTGTCACTGATAGCTTCAATATTCACAGTGATTATTCTGAGACTAGATACCTACAGAGGCTTCTGGCAGCAACCATGATTCCAGGGACATTTTTGTGATTAATGCCTGATTGTCACAGGTCTAGGGAGATTGGGATGAGGGCATTCTGGGAATGGGACATTCATGTTCTGCTTCCCCACATCTAAGGGGGCATTGCTCTGCTTTCCAAATCAAATCCCCCCTGCAAATGAAACAAAATGTAGTACACATACACCCCATTTGAGAACTGGATGGGTGGAGAGCAGTGACAATCACCAGTGGAACTGTATCCAAATTTCTCTTATCCCAGGGAATATTGTTTTCACTTTTTTAAATAAGTCAACAATAGCCATCTGGTCTGAAGATTGTGACCTCTTTTTTTCTTTTCCATATTTATCTGTATTTTAAAACATGTATGTTTTAAATTAATCCTTTGTTCTTTTATGAAATGAGAATTTGCCATGTTAAAGAATTGTGTGAGGTATAGCCTTTGAGAAAGGCTACCTATCTTATTCACTTTTTATAACCTTAAATTTGCTTAATGCCTGGCATATAGTAATTGCTCAATACATATTTGTTGAATGGAGAAAGATGCCTAGGCACTGGGAGTAGCTACCTAGAAATAAGACAATAAGATTACTCAGAGGAGAAGGTAAAAAGTGGCATAGGAGAATATAAACAAAATGCTACAGAATTAAAAAAAAAGAAAGAGGTCACATCCAGTTGGAAAGCTCTAGGAAGATTTCAATCAACAGTTGATATCTTTGTTTATCCTGGAGGATACTTATGATTTTGACAAGCAGAGAGGTGAAAAGGGCATTCCAGGCAGAGAAAGAAAGTCATGAGCATGTGTTAAAGAAGGAAAAGCAGTTAGGCAGAGTGGCTCACACCTGTAATCCCAGCACTTTGGGAGGCCGAGGCAGGAGGATTGCATGAGACCACAAGTTCAAGACCAGCCTAGACAACAAAGTGAGACCCCCATCTCTGCAAAAAAAAAAAAAAAAAGTAATAAATAAAATAAAGAAGGAAAAGCAATCAGAAAGAGCAAGTGTTTTTCAATCCAGTGTGGTTTACACAGTGTAGCTACATTTCTAGGCATGGAAACCATGCAAGTAAGGGAGGTGGGAAAATACAGAAGCCGTGAAATTAGAACCTACATGTTGCGAAAGTATCCAAGGATGACTTCAGGGAGGAGTGGGAAATAAATTATAAGCCAAGACCTGAAGTTTCTGAGAAGGCAGAAAAGTGTCTTAGTAGTTGGTGGTTGAAGAAGAAGAGGCTGTAGAAAGATACTGCATTACTGAATTTGAAGGTACAGGGCAAAGCAATGATTACACAAATACCCCCTTACCCAGTGAGCCAGGAAATATGAAAGTCAGGGTTAGAAAGGGAATGGCTTTCATGGAAAATAGTGTCATCAGGGGAAAGTGAGTTTCCAATTAAGAGAAATCGCTGGTGTAGGGTTGAATCCCATACTTAGCACTTCCTCTAAATACAGTTGATTCTTGAACAACACAGGTTTAAACTTTGCAGATCCACTTCTGTGCAGATATTTTTCAATAAAAGTTACACCAAGTGTGCCTGCTTCTCCAGCTTCTCTTTCCACCTCTGCTACCTATTCTACCTCTGCCACTCCTGAGACAGTGAGACCAACACCCCTTCCTTCTCCTCCTTGGCCTACTACTCACCATGAAGATGAGGGGGATGAAGATCGTTATGATGATTTATTTCCACTTAATGAATAGTAAATATATTTTTCTTCCTCTTGATTTTCTTAATAACATTTTCTTTTCTCTTGCTTACTCTATTGTAAGAATACAGTATTATATATATATATAAAACATATAAAATATGTTTAATAGACTATTTACATTATCAGTAAGGCTTCCAGTCAACAGAAGGCTATTAGTAGTTAAGTTTTGGGGGAGTCAAAAGTTAAATATAATTTTTCAACTGCTTAGGGGATTGGCACCCCAACCCCCACATGATTCAAGAGTCTGCTGTAACAGAGGAATACGAGACTGGAAAAAGGCATATTCTCTAAAGAAAAGGGCTCCATAATACAATTGATCTGTGGGATCTTAGGGTGGCTTAGCTTAAAACAGCACTGGCAGGCAGCATGGTAGGCTAGAAAACACCTAACCAGGTGAAATGTAAGGAATACGTTCTCAAGTGAATAGCTGAGCTCACGCCCAAAAAAGAAGGAAAATCTCCACAGTCAAAAATGAAGGTGAAATAACAAAAATGGTATTGAAGCTATAACTATCAGGCATACAAGTTAGGGAGCTGATGCAAAGAAACCCATAAAGCTGGGATCTTAAAGAATTACACCCAAAAGGGAATACTGGAAAACTTTGCTCAACATCCACCGAAGAAACTTACCTGTTTTGTCCAGGGAGTGGAAAAAGAAAAAGTCTCATTGATTGATGACCTCTAACATTCATGTCTTAGTCATTTCAGGCTGCTATAACAAAAATACCATAGACTGGGTGGCTTAAACAACAGGAATTTATTTCTCCCAGCTCTAGAGGCTGGGAAGTCCAAGATCAAGGTGCTGGCCAATTTGGTTCCTGGTGAGAGCTCTTTTCCTGGTTTGCAGAGGGTTACCTTTTTGCTGTATTCTCATATGGTGGAGAAAAAGGCCTTTCTTTATCTCTTCTTGTCAGGGCACTAATCCCATTCATGAGGATTCCACCCTCAAGACCTAATTACATCCCAAAGGCCCCACCTCCAAATATCATCACATCGGGTGGACTTCAATATATGAATGAGGTGTGGGAGGGGATGAACATTCAGTTCATAGCCATCAAGCTTTATGACCATCTGGGGTTTGAATGTATACTACCAGCACGATCTAGGAAGCTCCAAGCCAAGATAGTAACACACACTATTCCCAGGTTGGTAGCACCCAAACACATGCAACAGAAGGAAACACAAATCCCCTCTGGAGGCCCACGTCTCCAACACAAGCTGCCTAGGATTCTGACAAATAAAACCCTGACAAATGTAAACTCACATTTCAGAACTACAAAGCATATGAGAAAACAAACCACCATGAACAAGACTCAGCAGAAATCACAAACAGCAGAAACTTAACCCCCAATAACTATATATAATTGAATTATGATACATAAATATGAAACAAGTATGTTTATAGCACTCAAAAACTTAAAGTGAAATATCAAACATTACAAAAAATAAGATGTTATATTTTTAAAAGACCAAGGAGACCAAAAATGTACTAAATATAAACATCGAAATTGAAAACTCAATGCATAAGTTAAATAGTAGGTTAGAAACAACAACAACAGATCTGAAAGGCAGGAAACAAAGGAATTAAATATAGGAAAGAGAAGTTAAGAGAGGGTGAGGATAGATGAAGAAAATGACACCTATCTAAAAGGAGGGAATAGAGAAAATGAGGTGAAGGTAAAATCCAAGGATATCATAGCTATGAATTTTCCAAAATTGAGCAGAGATGATCACCTGCAATGAACTAACAACGAGATTAACAGCAGATTTCTCCACAACAAAAACCTACAGCCATAAAATCATGGTAAAAATGCTGAGAGGACAATAGCTAATGATGCATAATTGTATACCCAGTAAAACCATCTTTGAAGAGTAACAGGGAAGCGAAGATATCTTAGACAAACACAAATAGAAAGAGATTACCATCAATAGATCCTTCCTAAAGGAATTTCTTAAGAATGTATTTCAGGAAGAAAAAAATTAAAACCAAAAGGAAGTACTGCAATGAAGTAGGGCTAGGAAACAATGAAATTGATAAACCTGTGGGTAAATCAAAACAAATACTGACTGTATAAAACTAGAAAAATAATTTAGAAACTTAAAAACTAGGGCTGGGCACGGTGGCTCATGCTTATGTAATCGCAGCAATTTGGGCAGCTGAGGCAGGTGGATCTCCTGAGGTCAGGAGTTCAAAACCAGCCTGGCCAACATGGTGAAACCCCATCTCTACTAAAAATACAAAAATAAGCTGGGCATGGTGGCGCACACCTGTAATCCCAGCTACTCAGGAGGCTGAGGCAGGAAAATAGCTTGAACCCGGGAGGCAGAGTTGCAGTGAGCCAAGATCGCACCACTGCACTCCAGCCTGGGTGACAGGGCAAGACTCCGTTTCAAAAAAAAAAAAAAACTAGGTGTAACTAATATACCAGTCAACAATATCACATGAGATGAAAGTAAAGGAGTAAGAGCTCAACGTTCTGAGGTCATTTCATGTTCAGGTAGAGGATAAAGAAGATAAAATTTAGACTTTGTTAACTATGAATGTTGACAATTTAAAGGTATCTGACAAAGGACTCATTTCCAGGATATATAAAGAACAACTACACTTCAATTAGAAAAAGACAATTTTTTAAATGAGCAAAATTCTTAAACAAACACCACACAAAAGAATATACATAAAAGGGCAATAGACATATGAAAACCTGTTTAATATCATTAGCAGCAGGAAATGCAAACCACATGGAATAGCGATATCTCCACTGAGGATCTGCAAATGACCAACAAGCATATGAAAAGATGCTAAACATCACTAACTATCAGAGAAATGCAAATCGAAACCACAATGAGATATTGTCTCATATCTATTAAGATAGTTATCGAAAAAAACATACGGCCAGTGAGATGGCTCATGCCTGTAATCCCAGCACTTTGGGAGGCTGAGGTGAGCAAATCACTTGAGGTCAACAGTTCAAGACCAGCCTAGCCAACATGGTGAAACCTTATCTCTATTAAAATACAAAAATTAGCCAGGTATGGTGGTGCATGCCTGTAATCCCAGCTACTTGGGAGGCTGAGGCAGGAGAATCTCTTGAGCCTGGGATGCAGAGGTTGCAGTGAGCCGAGATAATGCCACTGCACTCCAGCCTGGGCAACAGAGCAAGACCCCATCTTAAAACAACAACAACAACAACAAAAACGTAAACAAGTGCTAGTGAGAACATGGAGACATTGGAATCCTTGTGCACTGTTGGTAGGACTGTAAAACAGTGCAACTGCTAGGGAAAACAGTATGATGGTTCCTAAAAAAATTAAGAATAGAATAACCATATGATCCAACAATTCCAATTCTGGGTATATAACCAAAAGCATTTACAGCAGGGTCTTCAAGAGATAGCTGCACACCCATGTTCATAGCAGTATATGAGTTAAAGAAAGAGGAAAGAAACATGAAAAGTGGCTCAATAGTCAAAGACAGGTTTATTTTGGAGAATAAACCTGACAGGGGCTTCTGGCTGATTTCAGTCAGGAGCATGTTCTCTCACAGACTAAGATTATTTAAGGGTTCAGGAAGAGACACCTTATGACAGGCTTGGAATATTTCTGTGTAAGGGAGAAGTTTATGGCGGAGTTGGAATGTCTCTGGCCAGAGGGAAGGTGATCTTGGAGCTGACATCTCTCCTGACGGAGAAGAGGTTATCTCGGGGCTGGCATGTCTCTAGTCAGGGAGGGGTTTGGAATGTTTCTGGTCAGAAATGTAACTTGTGGTTTATGGTCATGCTGACCTTAGCCATTAGACGGATGCCCTTCGGATTTGGGCACTTTTGGATCAATGTGAACTTTAAAATGACAGTGCTTGTCCAAGATAGCGATGCTCCTGCTCTGTCAGCAGCACTATTCACAATAGCTAACAGGAGATAGCAACATAATGACCATGGATAGGTGAATGATAAATAAGACATAGACATATAATGGAATATTATTCAGCCTTAACAAGGAAAGATAGCCTATCAAATGCTATGACATGAATAACCTGTAAGGACATTATGCCAAGTGAAATAAGCCGTTCACAAAAGGACCAATATTGTGTGACTCCACTTACAAGAAGTATCTAAAGTAGTCATATTCATAGAAACAAAAGGTAGAATAGTGGTTACCAAGAGCTGAGAGGAAGAGAGCAGGAAGAGTGGTTTAACTGGTATAGAGATTCAGTTTTGCAGGACGAAAAACTCCTGGAGATCTGTTTAACCATACTGGGAATGTACTTAACATTACTGAAGTGTACACTTAAAAATGGTTAAAATGATAAATGTTATATGGTTTTTTTTTTACCAGAAGAGAAAATGCAAACTACAAAGAGATGCTTCTTTTTCTTTTTTTCAGACAGTCTCACTATGTCACCCAGGCTGGAGTGCAGTGGCGCAATCCCGGTTCACTACAACCTCCGCCTCCTGGGTTCAAGTGATTCTCTTGCTTCAGCCTCCTGAGGACCTGGGATTACAAGTGCCTGCCACCACACCCAGCTAATTTTTGTATTTTTAATAGAGACAGGGTTTCACCATGTTGGCCAGGCTGGTCTTGAGCTCCTGACCTCAGGTGATCCACCCATCTTGGTCTCCCAAAGTGCTGGCATGAGCCACCATGCCCAGCCTACAATGAGATACTGCTACATACCTTTTTTACCTGATAATACCTAAAAGTTGGCAAGGATGAGGAGCTAACAGAATTTTTATACACTTCTATACATCGGTAGAATCATATTAGGAAATGGGCAGTATTTACTAAAGCCAAGCTTATCCCATTATCTAGCAGGTACATATCAAAAGGAAATGTGTATACACATGTTCCAAAAAGTCATATTCAAGAATGTTCACAGCAGCATTATTCCTAATAGTGAAAAGCTATACACCATGGAAATTCTACTTAAAAATATAACCAGGACAGCAACATCTGCCTTGTGATGAAGTCAGGATCAAATGAGAGTGCAAACGGAAAGCCCACATGTCATTTACAGTAAGGAAGACCCCCTCTCCCTACCACATACACTGAAAACTAGTAACAATGTTGAGTTAAAAACACAATGTTCAGGCCAGGCATGGTGGCTCACGCCTGTAATCCCAGCACTTTGGTAAGCCAAGGCAGGAGGATCATCTAAGGTCAGTACATTACCAGCCTGGCCAACATGGTGAAACCTCATCTCTACCAAAAATACAAAAAAAAAAAAAAAAAAAAAAATTAGCCGGATGTGGTGGTGGGCGCCTGTAGTCCCAACTACTTGGGAGGCTGAGGCTGGAGACTCACTTGAACCCAGGAGACGGAGGTTGCAGTAAGCCAGGATCGCACCATTGCACTCCAGCCTGAACAGCAAGAGCAAAACTCCATCTCAAAAAAAGAAAAAAAGAAAAAACACACACACACACAGTTTTCACAAGCACATGCATTAGCTGGAACAAAACAAAGGAATGATCAGGCATGGGACTGAGTGACAACTATGATACATCTTGAGGCATCTGCGAAAAAAATGATCTTGAGCTTCTATTTTCCCAATCTCCTGGAGGCTGACCAAAGACGAGAAATCTAATAGGTAACTCTTCTCCAATAAAGCCAGGACTCCAAAAAGCGAACTCCACAGAATGAGGCTAAACCAGAATCACATCCTTTCCTCCCTCTTCAAAAGACTGCAAGGAAAGCTGTCTCAAAGCTTGGTGTTAAAGGAGGGAAGTTAACCTGAGAAGTTGTAACCAAAACTGGCTCTTGCCAGACTAGATTTCCAGACCAAATTCACAGCAGCTGATGGAAAAAAAAAAAAAAAACCTAAACATTTAGTTTGAAGACTGCCATTGCCTCTAGTTGCCTGGTAGAAATAAATACAAAAACTCTCTTGAGGAATCTGTCTTCATCTAAGACTTCAAAGAATTCCAACAAATAAATTTCCCCCAAAAATGAACAGCTCACCAAAAAATCACTAAACCCACAAAGAATCAAGGCATCAGACAGAATACCAGAAACAAACCAGCCAAGATTTCAGACACTGGAATACTGGAAATACATACGTACGTACATACATACATACATACATACATACATAGAAAGATGCATAGAGATATATAAAAGTAATTGACCAGGTATGGTGGTTCCCGCCTGTAATCCCAGCACTTTGGGAGGCTGAGGCAGGCGGACCACTTGAGGCCAGGAGTTCGAGATCAACCTGGCCAACATGGCAAAACCCCATCTCTACTAAAAATGCCAAAAATTAGCCAGGCATAGTGGTGCACACCTGTAATCCTACCTACATTGGAGGCTGAGGCAGAATAATCACTTGAACCTGGGAGGCAGAGGTTGCATTGTGCTGAGATCATGCCACTGCACTCCAGCAGTCCAGCCTGGGCAACAGAGTGAGACTCTGTCTCAAAAAATAAACTTATTATTATTATCATTATGCTTATTGAAATGAATAAACGAGCTTGAGGTATAAAGAATAACTTTTAGAACTTCTACTAATAAAAATATATTTGCTTAAATTTAAAACTCAAATAGATTAAAGTAGATTAGACTCAGCTAAAGAATTATTAAATGGAAAAATAGACCAAAACAAATTACCCTGAATGTAGCACAGAAAGATGAGAAAGAAAACATGAAAAAGAGATTAGAAGACATGAAGACAGAGCAAGTTGATCTATATCATACATTTAATAGGAATTCCAGAAGGAGAGAAGAGGCAGAATGAGGCAGAAGAAATATTTGATGAGAACTTTCCAGAGCTGCTGAAAGAATCCACAGATGCAAGAATCCCAATACCCAAAATAAGATGAGTAAAAAGAAACCATCAAGATATATAATAGTAACACTGTATAACATCAGTGATGAGAGTATGTTTCAAAGGCATTGAGACAGAGGAAACAGATCACCTTTGAAGAAGCCACAGACTGACAGCAAGTCAGAAAATAACTATTAACCTGGAATCCTATACTCAGTGAAATTCTCTCAACAATAGAGCAAGCCAGGAGTGGTGGCTCATGCCTGTAATCCCAGCACTTTGGGAGGCCAATGTGGGTGGATCACCTGAGGTTGGGAGTTCAAGACCAGCCTGGCCAACGTAGTGAAAACCTGTCTCTACTAAAATTACAAATTAGCTAGGCATGGTAGTGCATGCCTGTAATTCCAGCTACTTGGGAGGCTGAGGCATGAGAATCACTTGAACACGCGAGGCAGAGATTGCAGTGAACAAAGATCGCACCATTGCACTGTAGCTTGGGCAACAGAGTGAGACTCTGTCTCAAATAAAATAAAATAAAATAGAGCAAAATACAGATGAGCAAAAACTGAGGGTTTATCACCAGCAGACCCTCATCAAAGGACACTGAAGTGCTATACTCCAGGCAAAAGAAAAGTGATCTCAAAAAGAAGTCTGAGGCCAGGCATGGTGGCTCACGCCTGTAATTCCAACACTTCAGGAGGCCAAGGTGGGTAGATCACCTGAGGTCAGGAGTTCAAGACCAGCCTGGCCAACATGGTAAAATCTCATCTCATCTCTACTAAAAATATAAATATCAGCCGGGCATGGTGGCAGGTACCTGTAATCCCAGCTACTCAGGAGGCAGAGGCAGGAGAATCGCTTGAACCTGGGAGGTGGAGGTTGCAGTGAGCCGAGATTGTGCCACTGCACTCCAGCCTGGGCAAAAAAGTGAGACTCCATCTAAAAAAAAAAAAAAAAAAAAAAAAAGGAAAGAAGGAAAGCATTGGCTTCCAAGCAGGAGTGTCAGCACATGGGAAGGCTCCTCAGGGCACAGCTTTATGGTCAGATCTAGAAGCTCATTTAGCCTCTGAATTAAGGCACCCCTGAAAATGGGGTAGGTGGCCCTTATCTGCTCCTTACAGTAGAAAAGCCAGCCTTGGTTAGCTTGGCCTCATAGCAGCCTCAATTCAGGGTTGCAGCACCAAATCTTCCCCCAACGACCAACACTAGGTCACTCTGCTTTGGGGACATCAGTGAAGGCAGCTCTTTCAAAGGAAGAGGGAGAAGGAGTTTCCTGGAAATTGAGGGACCACTTCAGCTCCCATAAACATGCCTCTCCTGACTTCCACCATAGAGTCCTGTTCACCTCGTCCCAAGCAGAAGACGGTCCCAGGATCCCGGTGTGCTGTGAGCTCAACTGTCCTAAATGTGGGGAGAACAATCTGAACAAACAACATTCATTCCATTCTCCTCGGAGTTTGGAAGTTATCACTTTTTTTTTATTTTTCTGCACACTCTCCTGTATGTGCTGTTCCTTTGACTCGTTTCCATGGCAACAAAGAAAGAGGAATAATGGTGATATCAGAAAGAAGGTACAGGTTGTTTGTTTTCTTTTCCCATCCTCAGGAGGGCTGAGGCTCTGGTTAGAAGCAGTCACGACTCCTCTATTCTAAATAACTCACAATGGAGACATCTGGACTCTCCCAGTTTTGTTTAATAGGAGAGAGGGAGGGCCCAGGCTGAACTATAGCTTAAGGAGTTTCTCACAGCTACAGCAAAAGGCAAGAAACAGTTCTTTAGGCACAAAGCCAAGTTAGACACCTTCCTGGCAAATGGCACATCCACAGTCGGTCTTCTGCAGCCCCGGAACACCCCAGGTCCACAGTGGCTGCTGGGCCCTCTGGCCACGAGGCAATGACCAGCTCACCTGCGTTGGTCACTTGGCTCCTGGCTCTGAGAGGGAGGGGGGTCTTCAGCCACTTGGGATTTGCCTGCAAGCACCTGCCGGACCCTCTGCATCCCTGGGAAGGGGAAGTGAGGGGCCAGTTGGCACTGATGGCCAGGTGGGTGGGGACAAACAAGCAGAGGCCAGAGTGAAGGCTGCAGTTAAGACTGGGTTGGGAAGGCAGGCTGCTTACCCAGGCAAAGCCGGTGGGCCTGGTCTGAGAAGACAAAGCGAAACCAACCAGGCTCTTTACACTCGAAGGCCTTGCCGAAGGACAGCAGCACCTTGTTGTCCAAAAAGCGGCGCCAGAGCAGCATTTCCTCCTCAAAGGTGCCCTTGGGCAGGTACTGAGAGGGTGGAAGGGGCTCAGGACATAGCTGAGACCCCTCACCAACTGCCCCTCACCTGCTAGAGGCCTGAAACTCCCTCCCAGTCTGCACCTCCACCGGCATTACCTTTCTCAAGTCAACCCAGATGAAGAAGCCGGCCCCACGACTCAAGAAGGGGATCCCCAACGCCCTGAGCTCTTCCGAGACGTAGGTGTGGGCAGCCTTGAGCCGGGCATGGTTTTCCGGCAGGTACACCTGGTTGATCCAGTCTGTTTGGGTGAAAGAGAGGCCAGAAGATCAATCTCCCATCAACCCTCTACTTGGTCCCGCTAGTCTAAATGCTGTAAAGAAAAAGGCCATAAGCTGCCAGGATGCTATTGAGTCCCTCCTCTAGCTAGCTGCTGTGGTGGGGAGGATTATGAAGGGGAGGTCAAGAAGGGATGGAAATTCAGCGTTCAATGTAAAGCACCTTAAACCTAGATACTCAGCCCTGACAGCTCCGCATCCCACACTCCCTCAGGAGTCCAGAGCACAAAGTCCCCCAGGATAAAGAATCAAACCCAAGGTTTATCTAGTTCTAAAGTTCCAGAGTGATCCTTTGTAGTCCCACCAACCAAGGTTCAGATCCCATTGTGGCCAATGGCAAGGGTGGGTCCTTAGGCAACTTCACCTCTCTGATCCTCATTGTTTGTACTTTTTGTTGTTGCCATACAGTTCTAAGAATTCTAATATACGTATATGTTTATGTAACCACCACCATAGTCAGGATGCTGAACAGTTCCACCATCCTAAAGAACACCCTGATGCTGTTTACAGTCACACTGGCCCCTTCCCTGCAAGCACAGATCTGTTCTCCATCACTACAGTTTTGCCTTTTCCAGAATGTCATTGAATTGGAATTATATAGCATGTAATCTTTTAAGGCTAGCTGCTTTCACTCAGCACGATTCCTTTGAAACTATCCCATGTTGCCATGGATTTTATTGCAGAGTAGTGTTCCATTGAGTGGATGGGCCACGGTTTTTGCATCCACACATCTGTGGAAGGACATTTGGGTTGTTTCCAGTTATGGGTGATTATGAATAAAGCAGCAGTTATGGGTGATGATGAATAAAGCAGAGGTTTTTGTGTGACCATCAAGGTCAATATCTAGGAGTAGGATTGCTGAATCACTTGGCAAGTGTATGTTTAACTTTATAAGAAACTGCTGAATTCTTTTCCAAAGTGGCTGAACTACTTACACTCCTACCAGCAATGTATGAGACTTCCAGCTGCTCCTTATCTTTGTCAACACTTAATGTTGTCACTATTTTTAAAACTTTTAGCTACTATAGTGAGTGGGGTAGTATCTGGTCCTCATTTTCCTCATCTGTAAAATAATAAGGAAAATATAGGAACTCTTGCTTCCTAGGATTCTAAAGAGAATGAGATGATACAGCAGGTGCATTTGCTAGGCTCAGTAAATGGTGGCATTGACAGGTAACCTTTCCTATTTAAACTCACTATTTGAATCCAGGAATAGAACAGATTCACAGGAAGAGAGATACTTCCATTACAACGATTTTCCTTACAAGCTTCTGCTCTGTTTTTGTTGTTGTTGTTGTTGTTGTTGTTAAAGACATGGTCTTACTCTGTAACCCGAGCTGGAGTACAGTGGCATGACGAAGGCTCACTGTAGCCTCGACCTCACAGGCTCAAGTGATCCTCCCACCTCAGCCTCCCAAAGTGCTGAAATTACAGGCATGAGCCACCATGCTCGACCCTGCTCTGTTTTTTAAGTGCTCTCAGCTAATCATAATGAGTTCACATTAATCAAGTGCCTATTATATTCCAGGCACTATTCTAATTGAATTACAAATCACACTAACCTGTTACAGGACAGATACCATTATGATCCCTGCTTTACAGATGAGGAAACTGAGGCTCATACAGATAAAGAGGTGAAGCAAAGTGCCGCATGGCCAGAAAGTGACCAAATAGGGTATGGACCCAGTCTGGGTCCAGAGCTGGTACTCTCTAACCCTACCCTAAATTCTTCTCATACAAGAAGCATCTATGATTCCTGGCTGTTCCCAGGATGCCTCCAACCCTCCTCCCATTTTCAGGTCACCAGGCCCAAGCAGTCACCACGGTCCCGCAGCAGCTGTGCCATCTGGTACTGGACCAAGCCACTGAGGCCGTGGTAGCGGCAGAGGGAAGCCACGGCAGTGGCCACGTCCTGGTTTTCTGTGTACAGTGTGCCAAAGCGGACCCCAGACATCCCAAAGTCCTGCAGGAAGAAGCACCCTAGGTGGTGGCCAGCCCTCCATGGAGGAAGCTGCTTCCACCCACCTCGCTGCCCTCCCACCCTCCTGACACCAAGGCCAGCCAGGAACTCACCTTGCTGGTTGCCCACATCACGTGGGTCCTCTGGGGGTCAGGCAGCCTGTAGAGAGCACAGCGTGGGAACAGAGGCAACACAGAACTATGGGAACCCACATGTGTTTGGTTGAACAAATGAAGAGATGGGTGGTTGAATCTAGTTTTGGATCCGGGACAAGCCCTGGTTTCATCTCTTTGAACCACCCATTCCCATGCATCCTTTAGAGCAGGGGTCAGCAAATGACTGCCCGTGGGCCAAACCTAGCCTGCTGCCTGTTTTTTGTAAATAAAGTTTTATCGGAACACAGCCATGCTCATTCATTTACACAGTGTCTGTGGCAAAGTTGAGTGAGAGAGCATATGGCCTAGAAAGCCTAAAATATTCACCATCTGGCCTTTGCAGGAGAAGTTTGCTGGCCCCTGATCTACAGCCTCACTCAAATGTCACTCATCAAAGAGACTTTCCCTAATCACTCCCCCTGGGACGAAGCCAGTCAGGTACCCTAAACAGATCCTCTCACAGCTCCCTGGACTCTCCCTTTTAGCATTCATCATGGCCATAATCCAATGGCTGGATGTGCATTTAGCTGCTAAAATGTTTTTTTCTGGCTAGAAATTAAAGTTCCACATAGGAAGGGCCTATGTCTTTCCTGTTCACTGTTGTATCTCCAGCACTTAGCACAGCACCTGCCATGAAATCGATGCTCAATTTTTTTTTGTTAATGACTAACCAAGTATCATGGACAATCACTTTTTGTCTGTGCCTCACTTTCCTAATCCAAACAATAGATGGGATTCACAATCCATGCTCCATTCACTCCTCAAGGCTTTGTGAAGATGAGAAGAGAAGGCTAATGGAAAGGACTTGGCAGGGCTGAAGCTTCTGGACAAACAGCAGGAACTGTTAGAATCCCTGAAGGTCAGATTCACAGACGGCACACATGACCTGATCCCCACTTTCTTTTTCTTCCCATAGAAACAGAGTCTCTCTACGTTGCCCAGGATGGTCTCAAACTCCTGGGCTCATGCAATCCTCCCACCTTGGCCTCCCAAAGTGCTGGGATTACAGGCATGGGCCACTGTGCCTTGAGGATGATCTGCTCCAAGTGGTCCCAAAGGTATTTTGGCCACAAATGCTTTGCTTACAGTGAACCTAATGAAAAACCCCAAAATGTAAATATCCAGAGATGTTTGGCACATGCAAGGGACTCCAGAGGTGCTGAGTGAATGAATGAGTGAGTAAATGAATGAATGAAAGAATAAAACTGGAGTGACTCTGGAGGTAAAGGAAACAGCAAACAGGCCATTTTCCCAACCACTCAGCCCTAACTTAAGGAATCCTGAGGCCGCTTCTTGGAGTTCTCAGAAATTCCACAGAATAACTTGAAAATCACTAATCTAGCCCAACCCTCCCTGCTTCTCATTAGGAGATCTGAGGACCAGTGGGATCAGCTGGGTGGAAATGGAATTGCTCTGGGCAGGCCATGCCCCATGGGCTGAGCCAGAAAGTGGTCGGGGCTCCGTGGGATAATAGGGGCTGAGGGAGTTAGCTGAGTCGGGGAGCCTCACCTTTCCAGGCTTAGGACACTGCGGTACCCAACTGACTCCTCAAACACGGACAGCATGTAGACCTCATCCACAATCACATGCAGCTTGTGCCTGGGGTGAGGCAGGGGGTGGGGAGGAGAGACTTAGTGTGTAGGGCAAATGCGTCCCGCAGGGTGGGGAGGCAATACATCAGAAAACCAGAGGGGCCAGGGTCTAGCCCCGGGTTACCAAACTTGCTTTTTCCAAAACACCTTTCTTTGACCTATTTTTTCCAACAGAAAGCCATACACATAGAGCAGGTGACAGAGGAGCTTTTGAAGCACTGTAGGGGAGAAAGGGAGCCCTCGGGCACCTCCATGGAGGGGCAGGGACATGCACAAGAGCTCGAGTCAGAGAGACCCAGGTTCAAGTCTGCCTCCACCCCTCACTTGACCACACTAAGGCTCAGTGAGCTGGGCGTGATAACAGCATCAGTACCTGACCGGTTTGTTGTGAGGATTGTATGAGGCACATAAAGTGCTTAGCATGGTGCCTGGCCCCTAGAGTGTGCGATAATTGATAGCTATTGTTATAACGAGCCAAAGAGAAAGAGGAATGGCATCCCACAAATCCCTGCTTCCCCACTCTACTGCCAAGGAAGGGCCAAAGCGAGTAGCAGCCCACAGTGGGGTGAAGAGAGTAGAAAAACCTGCACCAAACCCACATTGGAACCCCAGGCTGCCCAGACACTGTGTCGGGGCCAGTGTGGGGTACCTCACCTCTTGGCAAATACCAGGTACTCCTGCAGCTCTTCCGGGGAGTAGATGTCACCCAGAGGGTTCTGGGGGTTGATGAGGATGAGGCCTTTGACCTTCACACCCTGAAACCATCCATTAGGGTAGGCGACCCTCAGCTCTTCCCCAAGGCCAGAGCCACACAGTCAAAGGGGGCTGGTCACTGGAAGGCTCCCAGGGAGATTTGAGGGGGACATGTTCATAACACAACATGAAGCAAACAAGCGGGACACAGAATTACATTTGCAGCATCAGATAAAGGCAGAGGACAAGGACCAGAGAGAAATGTGTCCACATGCCAGTAGGTTACCTTTGCTGGTAGAATTTTGGGTGGGTCTTTTGCAGTTTCAAAATTCCTACAGTGAGTATGTATAGCTTTCATGACCGAAGTAAAAAAATTAAGTAGATTTTTGAAAAGTAGGCGGGAAAGGAATCACTGGAATACTGGTCTCTGCTCTTCTTTGGGAGTCCTCAGGTCCCCTCAAAGTGAGCAAGATTGCCCCCTCAAATGACCAGGGAGATTCGTTAAGCCATAGTCTCCTACACTCCACACTTGACTCACTGAACCAGAAGCAGACGGATCAGCGATGGGGGTATCCTTAGTGACGTTCCCTGGTTGATTCTCTGTGAACTGAGGTCTAAGAGTCTGTTTTGAAAGGGAAGACCCTCCCTGGGCAGGGTTCTGCCTGACTCCCAGAATAATTCTGTGCTACCACCCTACCTGTCTGTCCTCATCACTGAGTACCAACCCTACTCCTGGGAGGAGATCAGCCACAAGAAGAGGGGTCCAGGCCCTGCTCAGACCCACCCACTCCCAGCCTTGGGTTTGATTTGATCCCCAGACCTCAGAGTGAGCTTCTCGCAGGGCCGTCTCCAGCTTCTCCACTGTGAGCTGGAAGGGGCGTGTGTCTAGCCCAGTGACCTGGAAAAAGACCCATCAGAGCCACCAGCCACATTCAGTGACCACTGCCCCCCAAAACACACATGAACTCTCAGGTCTCTCCTCCCCTGTAAACCCCAGCCTCCTCAGAAGAGTCTCTGGAAAAGCAGGTAGGCCCCCCCCTTACTGCCATCCACCCCCACCCCATCACTTCAGGGACCCCCTCATCACTCTCGGGTGCTATGCTTAGGTCTGCCCTGCTCTGTTCCCACCTCACTGTTTCTGGGTCTGGCTCTTGGCTTCTACATCAACCCCAGGGATCTCAGAGACTGGAACTTTGGAACCACTGGGGATCCCAGGCACAGGCAGCCATGTGGCAACAGAAGGCTCCATTCCCTACTCATCACAACCCCAGAGCCCTCAGCATGGACGACCCTCAAATTCAGACTCAGGAAACTCTTGACCACAGGCACGCCCAGGTTCCACCTGGGAAGCCAAGACTCTTACCTCACTGTCCAAGTAGACATAGGCCAGTCGGACGTTGCCGTAGAGACACACGTGCTGTGTGATGGCGCCATAGTAAGGGGTGGGGATCAGGAAAGCCTCTGGGGGGCAGGAGTGGGTGAGGGCCTGTCACTTTCTGGCCAGAACACCCCAGCCCCTCTGTCCACTGTCCCCACTCCCTCTCCAAGCCTTTAACTTCCTTGGGGACCATTTGGGGCATGCTTGCACTCTCAACTCCCAAAACACTTTGGAAAGCTTGGATCCACTGAGATCAGCCCAATATGGTTTGGCTGTGTCCCCACCCAAATCTCATCTTGAATTATAGCTCCCATAATTTCCATGTGTCACGGGAGGGACTTGGAGGGAAGTAATTGAATCATGGGGGCAGGTCTTTCCTGTGCTGTTCTAGTGATAGGGAAGTCAGTCCCACAAGATCTGATGGTTTTATAGAGGGGAGTTCCCCTACACAACCTCTCTTGCCTGCCGCCATGTAAGATGTGACTTTGCTCCTCATTCGCCTTCCACCATGATTGTGAGGCCTCCCCAGCCATGTGGAACTGTGAATCCATTAAACCTCTTTCCTTTATAAATTACCCAGTCTTGGGTATGTCTTTATTAGCAGCATAAGAACAGACTAATACAGCCCCCTTTCTAATTATTAACAGTTAACATTTGCTAAGCACTTAATGATGTGATGGGAAATGCACTGAACATTTGCTTCTATTTTATCTCATTTGCTCCTGACAGTCTCCGAAGTAGGTACTATTTATTATATCCTAACTTTATAGATGGGGAAACTGAAGCTTAGAAGGTTCCTGTTCTTGATTGTTCTGGAATGGGCAGGAAATTGCCTATCATATCCTTACAATGAATCTCTCTTTGATGGTTCAAATCCTGGTTACTACCTCTCTTTGTGTGACTTTGACAAGTTAACCTCCTGTGCCTTAGTCTTCTCATCTGTAAAATGGAGATCATCATAGAACCAACCTCATTGAAGTATTGTGAGGATTAAATGAAATGCTCTGCATAAAGCCTTAGGCCAGACCCTGGAACATAGTAAGGGGTCAATAAATGTTACTAATAATCTCATTATTAATTAAGCTACCATGAATGGGTCTCTTTTCCTTGCAACCAATAACCCCTGACCATAACTGATTCTTAAAACAATCGGCTCTTGCAGCAGGCACTGCTGGCTGGCTGCCCACTCAACAGCCATTCCAATATCCTTCCGTGCTAAGACAGCACCAGTTTTTTCAGGTATGACCAACAACATGTTTAAGGAAGGTTGGCCTTCCCCTAGCCCTGGGGGACAAACCACATCCGGTTTCAAGCAACCCTGGTTTTCTTAGTCCCCTTTGCCAGGGACCATTTTGGAGACAGGTTTATGAGTCAATTCTGGTCAGGAAGATAGAAGGGGGCCTCTTCTGGGAAACAGCATCCCTATCCCCATCTCCTGATAAAAAAGAGACAGGCACGGCACGACCACATCCCATTCTTCCTGCTCTAAGACACACTGTCATGTGATGATGCAACAGCCACCTTATGAGCATGAAGCAGCCAAGGTCATGGCAAAGAGAAAGCCCAGGACCCTAACATCACACTAACTTCCCCTGGAACTGCTGACCCCCGGGTGCTTTGTCAAGCCACTTATTCACACCCCCTGCAGTCTAGTATATTCTAGTGTGCCTGAAAGCATACTATTGCAGCCCTTGAGGCCAGGCAATGGGGGTCCCTGTAGGCACAATGGGGCTGTCAGTGCAGGGCAGGCCACAGAGATCACTTACCCCCAGCCTCACACAGCACCGTGGCCAGAGCAGAGAAGAGCGAGGCACCACCATTCAGGACAACCACCTAAGGGTGACATATCCAAGGCATGAAGATAAACCAGTTCCAGGAGTGGGCGGGGACACGCAGCCTCCCAGGAAAGCACAGAGGGAACGCCAGGCCCTGCCTTGGTGCCACCTGGGGCTCTGTCACAACAAAGCCACTAGACTAACAGCCAAGCTCATCCGTGTGGACCCTGCTCCAGATTATCTGAGCCAGGAAGAGAGGGCTGGTCACTAAGAGGGTCTTGCCTGAGGGTGTGGAGGCAGAAGGCCCACAGAACAACATGGGGTGGAAATTGTACCCAAACTCTAAACATCGAGGAGGGAGAAGGTATTCCTAATTCTACTTTGAAACAAATCAAAACTATGTGAAGGGCAGATCTCAACCCCAGCTTACTCTCAGGCCAGCCAAAAGGTGGGGAATGGAGGCCAGGCTTAGTGGCTCACACCTGTAATCCCAGTACTTTGGGAGGCTGAGGTGGGCAGATTACTTGAGGTCTGTAGTTTGAGACTAGTCTGACCAACATGGTAAAACCCCATCTCTACTAAAAATACAAAAATTAGCCAGATGAGGTGGTGCACGCCTGTAATCCCAGCTACTCGGGAGGATGAGGCAGGAGAATCACTTAAACACAAGAGGCAGAGGTTGCAGTGAGCCAAGATTGCACCACTACATTTCAGTCTGGGTGACTGAACAAGATCTGTTTGGAAAAAAAAAAAAAGAAAGAAAGAGAGAGAAAGAAAGAAAAGAAAAGAAAGGAGAAAAGAAAGAGATGGAGAGGGGAGGCAGGAGAACAGGAAGGAGCAGTGGAGGGGGCTACTCACATTCTCTGGTCTGAGTGGCGCTGGGCTCTTGCAGTAGAAAGACAGGAACTTGGCCACTTCCTCCCGGAGGCTGAAGATAAGACAAACAGGCAGTGCTTGCCAGATGGTCCCCAACCCACGGTATATCCCAAAGCTCCTCTGGTGAATCCTCAGACAGCTGCCATCACTCTTCCCTAATTTCCCACGATGGGGGTGTGGGTGCATCTGTCTCCACTCCTTAGCACCCACCTTCTCCTCCCCACTACCCACATGCATTGCAGTGGACACCCCACCGCACCTAATCAGGTGATTTCAGGGATTATCAAAAGTAACACTCTCTATGGAGATCTAGCTAATTATACTAATAAACATTATTACTACAATAACTATTAGCACTATTATTGTTGCTCATATTTTTTGAGCATTTACCTTATACAAATGTTATTTAGAAAATTTTTACTTACTCTTCATAATAATCCTATGATGTGGCTACTACTATCATTATTATTATTATTCCCATTGCGCAAAGAAACAAAAACTGAGATTTAAAGGAATTAAGTCACTTGCTGGTAAGAGGCAAAGTCCACACAAGCCCAGTGGTCTGACTCCAGGGTCCACCACCCCAATGACTACACTAGAAGAACACATGCTTTGCAATCAGCCTTGGGATCAGGTCCTGCTCAGCCGCTGAGCCCTTAGAACAGTGTCCCCAAGCAAGTGTTCAACAAGCACAAGCTACTATTAGTGTTACTTACCACCTCCCCTTTTAGCATTAGGAAAAGGCCCCAGCCAGCTACCCCAACAGCAATTATGGCTTCTCTAAAGCTACCAACAAAGCAGGGACAAAGACTCCTCGCCTGAAGGCCCTCCCCATGCTACAGAGCCAGGTTCCCAGAAACCAGACTAGAGAGCCCCTGTGCTGAGGTGGTACTGGCAAGAGACCCCAGGTCACCAGGTATCCGGAACTAGGCCCTCAGCCTACTGCAGGCTTTCTCAGCCTCCCACTACTGATGTTCGGGGCCGGCTCATTCTTCGTGGTGGCGGCTGTCCTGTGCATTGTAGGAAATTTAGCAGCAACCCTGACCTCTACACACCAAATGCCAGGGGCACCTGACTTCCCAGTTATAACAACCAAAAATGTCTCCAGACATTGCCACACATCCCCAGGGGGCCAAACTCACCCTATGGCAACTACTTACAACAGATGTCCCCTCCAGTCAGCGTACTGCAGCAGGGACGGCTCCACTCTCTGTATGTCGCTCTGACTCAGCTGGGGACAGACAGGGAAGAGCAGGGCTGAGGGCCGGCACTGCTACCTGCATCCACAGCACAGGGCAGGTAAAGCTGAATGCTTGTTCTGCTCATCAGAGAAACCGTGAGAGGGGCAGACAGTGACAGCTTTCTCATACCTATGTTCCAGGTAAGGAAACTGAGGTCCAAAAAAATGAGGTCACTCAGCCAAGGTCACAGAGCTGGCGAGTGGCAGAGCTGAGACAAAAACCCCAAATTTTTGACTCCTAGTCTGGCACTCTTTATACAACACTGCCACCTAAAAAAATTGGAGGGGTGGGTTTGCAGAAGCAGTAACGGGAGATCACACTGATCAGCAACCCCATGGGGTGACAGAAGACACTGAGAGCTAGAACCTCAATCTTGGCTCCAACTTCTACAGGGACTTAGGCCACTGTCTTCCTGTAAGCTCAGCTTGACCTCACACTTTGGAAAACGTAGCAGTTTCTAGACCACCCACTCCCTGACCAGGTGCTAGGTTAGAAACTCCTACTCTTGTAGGCACTTTGTCAAAGAAGGGCCAATGCAGGGGCCTTGCGCACTGAGGCCAAAAGGAAGAAAAGGAATCAGCCACTTCTACATAACTGGGTCCAGCCTTCGCCCTCTCTCCCTTCCTCCCTTAGAGCCACAATGTCCAATATGGTAGCCACTGGCCACATGTGGCAAATGAGCATTTGAAATGTGGTTCAACTGAATTAAGACACACTGGATTTTGAAAAGTTGGTAGGAAAAAAGTATGTAAAATATATCATTAATAATTTTTTTTTTTTTTTTGAGACGGAGTCTCACTCTGTCGTCCAGGCTGGAGTGCAGTGGCCGGATCTCAGCTCACTGCAAGCTCCGCCTCCTGGGTTTACGCCATTCTCCTGCCTCAGCCTCCCGAGTAGCTGGGACTACAGGCGCCCGCCACCTCACCCAGCTAGTTTTTTGTATTTTTTAGTAGAGACGGGGTTTCACCGGGTTAGCCAGGATGGTCTCGATCTCCTGACCTTGTGATCTGCCCGTCTTGGCCTCCCAAAGTGCTGGGATTACAGGCTTGAGCCACCACGCCCGGCCCATTAATAATTTTTATACTGATGACATGCTGAAATGGTCATATTTTGAATATATTGGGCTAAATAAAATATATTATTAAAATTAATTTTTACCTGGCATCTTTTTTATTTTTTTAATAGAAAATTTAAATTGCTATATGTGGCTCACCTTTTATTTCAGTGCTTAGCTGCCTGAGAAGGAGAAGCTGGCTTTAGGTAAAACAGGCCTTTAAAATCTATTCCCTGGCCAGGCACAGTGGCTCACACCTGTAATCCCAGCACTTTGGGAGGCTGAGGCAGGCGAATCACGAGGTCAGGAGTTCGAGACCAGCCTGGCCAAAATGATGAAACCCTGTCTCTACTAAAAACACAAAAATTAGCCGAGCATGGTGGTATGTGCCTGTAATCCCAGCTACTTAGGAGGCTGTGGCAGGAGAATTGCTTGAATCCGGGAGGAGGGGGTTGTAGTGAGCTGAGATGATGCCACTACACTCCTGCCTGGGCAACAGAGTGAGACTCCATCTCAAATAAATAAATAAATAAAATATATTCCCTATAAGCCCTTCCCCTTGGGGTTGAGATTTGTCACCTTTGGAAATATGTTCCTTTGGGTTAAGCATTGCTGTCTCTACAAACCCAAACTCTGCCACTGCCACCTTGGGAGACACATTTATTAGACATTGTCAGTGGTTGCTAAGATGGCTCACCCCAGCTCAAGAAATCGGATTATAAAATTTCAGAAATGTTTCAAGCTGTGGTAAATCAGCCACTTTTAAAAAGCAAATTAATATAAACGGACAATGAAATAAATTATCTTACAAACAGGTGATAAGCACTCAAACATCATCGCTTCCTGATTTGCTAGTACCTTTTACTATCTATGCTTTTGAGGTCAGTTCTGTCTACGTGTCTATATGGTGAAAATACTACATAAATGTGCCCGTGCACCTCTCTTCCAACTCTACCTGCAGTGATATCACAAGAGGAGGTTGAAATTGGCCATGGTGGGAGTATTTACACTATGGAAATTGGCAAAGCTACACATCAGGGGTTTATTTTTGTCCCCCTGAAGAGCTACTTGCTAAATATCTACACCACAAAGCACTGAGTGTTTCCCTCTGAGATCAGGGGACCCAACACAGCAGGAGGGACTGTGTGAAATAAGAGTCTGCAAAGATGAAAAAATAGGACTAGAGGGGGAAAGTAACTCACTTAAGATCACACAGAAAACTGTCCCAAGGTAGGCCTGGAACCTGGGTCTCCTGATTCCCAGGCCAGGGCCACTGAGCCAAGCAGCAGGCTCCTGTTGGGAAAGCATCCCAGGGAAGACAGCTCCTCGGAGCTGGTGATGCCCCCCAGAGGTGCCCTAGGACTTACCCGCCAGGACAGTAGGTCAAAGCAGAGTTTGTTCTCACTGACACCCAAGTTGATGATGCCCTGGAGATGAGAGGCACAGAGGCAGGGTTAGCATGGCAGGTGGGTGCCAGTGAAAGGCCCCAGGAGCCCATGGAGGCAGCAAAACAAAATGGGAGCTCTCTACAACCCCACCCTTTCAACCACCCCTCCTTGCTTTTGCTCAAGATGTGCCTTCTGACCAGCTGCCTGATTCCATCTTCCCATTTCTAAAGCTCTGTCCAAATGCCATGTCCTCCAGGAAGTCCCCCCTATAATGCCACCTGGAAGGGATCTTTTCTTCTGCATCCCACAGCTCTTGATCTGTCCCCTTTAGAGCACTGGTCAGTTTCCACCTCAGGTCACAGGGATTGACATACACACCATATCTCCCATACTGAGGGTAAGCTCCCTGAAGGACAGATGTGTGCTGAAGACACCGCCATGTCTCTGGAGGGGCTTAGTGGGACTCAATACACATTTACAGAATGAAAGAATAGAGAGGGTATATTGGCAGTCTGGCAGGAACAGAAGCAAAGGTGGGTGTAGATCAAGAAGAAGTTCCTTTGCCAGTGCAAATACTCCCCCAGGAGACCCTGCAACATTATACAATACCTTGATCCCCACTCCATAGGCATTTATTGTCATAGGAGAGGCTGACAGGCATAACCCGAGCTCTCCCTTACAGAGTCCCCAGGGAGACTCGGTGCAGGCCTCATGCACAGCTAACTGCTGACCCCTGAGTTACTGCAGGGGAAGTGAAGGAAGGAAGATGAAAAAGTAAAACCTGAATGAGCTCAGACTATGACAAAATGAAAGGCAATGCTCCTTCATGCCCTGGGAAGCAAGCTGGGAAGCTCCTCCAAACAGAGTCAATCTATTCACACATCCTGGCAGCTTTAACTTTAAAACACATGCACAGTCCAACCATGTCTCACCCTCCACTGCTGGGACCCTGGTATGACCCACCATCATTTCTTGTCTATATTATTACAACAGCTTCCCTCCTCTCTCTGTGCGTTCTCTTACCTGCCAAGTCAAATCTCCATACAGCAGTCCAAGTCATCTTTCCAAACCCCAAATCAGATCACATTGCTCCTCCTTTGAATACCTCTTATTCCACTTTGTCCAAAATCAGAAGGCTCACCAGGTCCTCTGGCCCTACAGGATCTATGACCTCCACCACCCCATCACCTTTCTGACCTCATCACCTGCCCATCTTGGTTTTGGCTTTATTCCAGCTCCAGTGGCCCCTCTGCTGTCCCTTGAACTCGTCAAGCATGATCCAAGCCTGGAGCCTTTGCACTGGCTCTTCCCTCTACTGGGAATGCTCTTCCCTAGATAACTGCATGGCTCACTCCCTGTGGCAGGCAGCCTCTAAGGTCCCAGCCTCCTGGCATTCACACCCCTTGAGTGTGGGCTGGGCCTAGCAATGTGCTTCTAATGAACAGAATAGGCAGATGGGGTGGGATGTCACTTCTGAAGTCAGGTTATAAAGAGTCTAAGGCTTCCATCTTGGGTACCCATGACCTCACATTCTCTCTTGAATCACTTGCCCTGAGAGAATCCAGTTACCATGTCATGAGGCAATTCTGTGAAGAAGCCCACATGGAGAAGAACTGAAGCCTGCCAATAAGCATGAGAGTGTCACTGGAAGTAGAGCCTCCCACCCAATCCCCTGGCTCCAAGTCAACCTTTCAGATGAGACCACAGCCCCAGCTTTATGGCACCTTCACAAAAGATCTTGTGGCTAGGCACGGTGGCTTGGTCAGGCACAGTAGCTCATGCCTGTAAACCCAGCACTTTGGCAGGTTGAGGCAGGCGGATCACCTGAGGTCAGGAGTTCGTGACCAGCCTGGCCAACATGGCAAAACCCCATCTCTACTAAAAATACAAAAATTAGCCGGGCACAGTGGCACATGCCTGTAATCCCAGCTACTCAGGAGGCTGAGGCAGAATCACTTGAACCCGGGAGACAGAGGTTGTGGTGAACCGAGATTGTGCCACTGCACTCCAACCTGGGTGACACAGCAACACTCCGTCACAAAAAAAAAAAAAAAAAAAAAAAAAAGATCTTGAGCCTGAGGCATCCACCAGGATTCCTGAACCCCAGAAATTATGCACTGTTATTTTAACTTGCTAGATTTGAGGTCATTTGTTATGCAACAATAGATAACTAATACAATCCCTCTCTTTTTCCAGGTTTCTGCTCAAATGTTCACCTTATTAAAATAGCCTTCTGTGACCTCCTTCTACTTAATAGCAACATCCCCAGCCCACCCATCATTCTCTGTCTTCTTTATGTTTCTGTCTTCCTGTCTTTCTGTCTCTGTCTTCCTGGTTTATGTTTCTCTATAGTATTTACCACCACATAGTATATATATTTTTTCTCTGTCCATTCACTGTCTGTCTCCCTAACTAGCATATGAGCTCTATGAGGATAAGAACTTTGTTTCTGTTCACATCTATATGGTAGATGCTCAACAAATAAGGATTATTAAAGGGTTACTGTAACAACTTTCTGACTTCTGAAGGCATTATGAGAATAGCTTATATTGGGGACAGAAAATATTAATAATAGCAGCTATCATTTATTGAGTAGCACTGTGCTAAAAACTTCATATACTTGCTCTCATTTAATCTTGACTCTTCTACACATTAGGTATTATTATCCCATTTTATTTTATTTTTGTTTGTTTGTTGTTATTTTGAGACAGGGTCTCACTCCGTTGCCCAGGCTAGAACGCAGCGGCGTGATCTTGGCTCACTATAGCGTTGACCTCCAGGTTCAAGCAATCCTTCCACCTCAGCCTCCCCAGTAGCTGGGACCACAGGTGCACACCACCACACCCTGCTAATTTTTTTATTTTTATTTTTTTGTGGTGATGGGGTCTTGCTATGTTGCCCAGGCTGGTCTCAAACTCCTGGCCTCAAGTGTTCCCTCTGCCTCAGCTTCCCAAAGTGCTGGGATTACAGGCGTGAACCACCATGCCTGGTGTCATTATTTCATTTTAGAGATAATTTAAGATTCAAGGAAGTGAAGTAACTAGCTCAGCAATAAACAACCTATAAGTAAAACAGTTGCGACCTGAACCTTAGTTCTGCCCTAGTTCTAAAGCTGGACAGTTGACAGGTCATGGGTCAGAATCCATAGAAGAATATTGTGTGGCTCTTGAATTCCTCCCTCACAAATCAAGGTCCCCTATATTCCAAATGGACCATTTCCTGATCCAGGCAGTACACTGGAGCCTCTCTAAACTACATCAGAAGCCCTCTTGGAGGTCAGAGGACCATAACTCCAACCTCACAAGAGCAGGCTGGATGCTGCCTTATTGGTCAAGGTAGGGTACCCCACCCTGCAGTTCCCTCTTGGGTGCCAGTGGGAGGGGACCTTAACTCACACTGGGGTTCTTGTTCTCATCATACTCATCCATGTGGTAGGTCCTGTAGCCCTCCTCAGCAGAATCCCAGAACCATTTAATCATTCTTCCTCTAGAGGACAGGTAGGAGGTATCAGAGGAGAGCATGGCAGGATCACCCACTCCAGGGAGCTCTGGCAGCTTCTGGTCCAGTTTTCTGGAGCATTCTCCTTCCAGATCATCCCCATGGCTACTGCCCAGGTCCTGCATGCAGGTGGGGCCCAGACAGGTGGTGGGAGCACTGAAGTCCTTTTGAGGAAGTGTGAACATCTGCAAACAGACAAAATTCACAGGCCTGCTCAAGGCATTTCCACAACACCAAGCATCAGAAAGGAGTTGGAGTCATGGGAGTTCCCTTTCTCTTATTCCCTTCCTTTAGGTTTATGCACTCATCACTTCCTGTGTCCCTTAGTTGTAACCATATGTGCAATGACTTCAACAAGAAAAATCTGTTAAGGACCTAGTATGTGCCAGGGACTGCACTTGCCATATTTATATGACTTTAATGTATTGCTGCTTTAGCGTGTTCTACTTCTGCGTAAGCTTTTCACTCTGCAGCCTAAGGGGTCATCAACATTCTTTTTCCATCCTTGCTCACCTCAATTACCAAATGCCAGATTAAAATTTCCTGAGTTAAAGCAGAGCATCGCCTGGGAGTCCTGGGGGTCTTGTGGTGTAAAGGGTAGGATGAGATCATGTGGTAGTCTGAGGCGGATAGTGGGTGGGAACCGAGGGGAGGGAGGAATGGGGGTCTCCATAAGTGCAGGCACCCCAGGCAGAGCTCCAGTGACTGCCTCTTCAGTCCTGAAGAAAAGAGGTGTGGACACCAAGAAGCGGGTGGTCTACTCCTGCCCGCAGGTGTGAACTCCTTCACTTCTCTAAGCCAGTTTAGTTTCCTCATCTGCACAGTGGATATAAAAGTAACCACCTCGGTTTGGCCGTGAAGATACAAATATATGAAGATACAAATATATGGGTTAGTGACAATAAAGTACTTAGAACAAATCCTGGCTGATGACAAAAGTTCAATAAAATATGAGTCATTAGAGCGTAAGTAACTCCTCGCCAATT
Source organism: Rhinopithecus bieti (assembly GCF_001698545.2). Classification (NCBI taxonomy): domain Eukaryota; kingdom Metazoa; phylum Chordata; class Mammalia; order Primates; family Cercopithecidae; genus Rhinopithecus; species Rhinopithecus bieti. The sequence continues at coordinate 2,474,575 of NW_016819049.1, forward strand.
TTCCAGTCCTGATGCACAACACAAGCTCTGATACACCGGGTGCACCAGAAACTCAGGGGGTACCCGCAGTTAAAGTTTCCTCTGCCAAGTCTTCTCAGCGGGACTCTTTAAATTGGCTGGGTTCTCCCGAGAGCGCTCACCTCCAGCTCTCCCGACAGCCCAGGTCCGAGGAAGTGCAGCACCGTGGGCGGAAGCCGGGGTGGGAGCAAAGCCTGGGATCTGGGAGCGGCGGGGTTCGAGCCTCCAGGCGTCCAGCGGGATGGCGGCGAATCCACAGCCAGACACCCGCACCCGATTAGGCAGGCCTTGGAATCCCGCAAGTGGGGCCTCTACCGCGCACGAAGAACCGAAATGGCCTTCTACAGGGCGGAGGATGTCTCGCGAGAGAAGGCTCCAGGTTTCCAGGCGAAGGAAGTGTGATCGGTGCCAAGGGATTCGAGACGGAAGGGCAGAGGCTTTTGCAAAATGCACACAGGGAGGCCTGAACCGCTTCCTCCTCTTCAAAGTAGGGGATCCCACCCACTTGGCGGAGCTGGAGGAGCTGGCACTCAGCAGGCGCGCATCACGTGTCGGTTTCCTCCGCCGGTAAACGCCCTCCGTCCGGCTCGTTACGCACGGGTGAGGACAGCGCCGCCCTGCGCTCAATGCGCTCCGACTAGGAGACTGAGGGCCATCCGCCCCGGGGCGGGCTTCCTGGCCTGCTCAGGGCACAGTTTGTTCCCTCGCAAGTCAGGCCGGGTGCCGTCGCGGCGGGGCCTAAGCTTTAAGGGTCGCACACGAGGTCGGACCGCGGGACCAGGAAAAGGGAAAGGGGCCCCTTTCAACGAGGAAGGGGCGGACCGCCGGTTCCCACCTCCACTCTGGGTGGCCTGCGTGTGCGCAGCCGCCGCCGGGCCGGGTGGAGTCAGTCACCTCCCTCTGCCACCTGGCCTTGGTTCTCCAGTTTTCAAAGGAGGTTAGAGCCACAGAAATTTCTTGGCCGGAGTATGCTTGGCTGCGGCCCACGCAAAGGGCTTTTTAGATTCGGGTGTGAGCATTCTTGTGGCCTTTCATCGCAGCTTGTCATTTCTGCCCGTTTTATTTGTAGGGGATTTTCTTTAGCCCTCATAGGTTCTTAGTTGGGGGAGACTCCGGTTACAAAAGACAAATTAACAAGAGAAAAACAAACACAAATTTACTGACATGTATATTTCATTTATACATGAGAAATACGAAGGGAATGAGTCGTTCTGGAAGAGGTGACTTTGAATTCCATTTTTTATAGCATCTTCAATAAAGAACAGTAATTTTTTTAAGTTACAAGACAAAGAAATAGGACTTGGAGTCTCTCCAGGAGGCAACTTGTGAGAAGGTAGAAAACACACACACACACACACACACACACACACACACACACAAAACAAAGGCCAGTTAGTCAAGCTTGTTAATGTAAATTCCTCTGATACCATCTCCAGGCCATAGGGGTCTAAAGTAGTCTTCTCTTCGTTCTCCCAGGTAGACAGAGGGACAGGATACCTTTTGTCTTTGTAAACCTATGTCCTACTTTTAGGCAAAAAGGGCCAGGGTAGAGAGCTTTCCTGAATCTGCTGCTGCTTGTCTTTAGCACAATCCTTCATGTTTTGGGGAGGCATGTCCTGGTCTCCCACATGTGGCTGCAACATTTGTTGAACTCTGGCTAGGCGTGGTGGCCCACGCCCGTAATCCCAACACTTTTGAGAGGACAAGGTTGGACCATCCCTTGAACCAAGGAGTTTGAAACCAGCCTAGGCAACATAGAGAGGCCGTATCTCTACCAAAAAAAGTTTTTTGTGTTTTTGTTTTTGTTTTTTTGAGACGGAGTCTCGCTCTGTCGTCCAGGCTGGAGTGCAGTGGCAGGATCTCTGCCCACGGCAACTCTCGCTTCCCGGGTTCAAACAATTCTTCTGCCTCAGCCTCTGGAGTAGCTGGGACTACAGGCGTGCACCACCACACCCGGCTAATTTTTGTATTTTTAGTAGAGTCGGAGTTTCACTATATTGGCCAGGCTGGTCTTGAACTCCTGACCTCATGATTCGCCTGTCTCGGCCTCCCAAAGTGCTGGGATTGCAGGCGTGAGCCACCACTCTCAGCCAAAAGGTTTTTGTAAATTAGCCAGACATGATGACATGTGTCTGTGGTTTCAGGTACTTAGGAGGCTGAGGTGCAAGGATCACTTGAGTTCAGAAGGTAGAGGCTGCAGTGAATATGATCGTGCCACTGCACTCCCACCTGGGTATTTGCAAAACTCTGTCTAAAAAAACAAAAAAAAAAAAATTACATGTATGTGTGTATATATATAATTTTTAAAGTATTTTTCAAACTTTGCCTAAGATCTACATATTCTGGCAATGGGTACAGTGGGCACCCAGTCCCAGGTACAGCTGCAATCTCTGAGGTGCCTTGAATGGGAAAATCTTCTTCCCCCATGGAAGGATATAAGCAGAATCTCTCAATACAGGTATGGCTGGGAAGGCATGGCTGTCTTCTGGCCATTCCACTTCTTGTCTTCACTTTTACCTTGCCACTAGCTAACACTGTGACCTCAAGCAACTCTCATGACTTTTTTGGCCCTGAATGTTTTCTTCCGTAAGATAAGGAAGTCATCATTTCCCTCTATTTAAATCTTAACTCTATGTAATTCGCATCTCAGTGAACGCCTGTTACGTGCCAGGTTTCTGTAAAGTGCAAGGATACGATGATGAGCAAGACAAACCAAAGCCTGCATGACCGAATGGGAAGGCCGACTTACAATGTGGGGACTATTTAAAAAATACTATTTACTGGATACCATGGAAGCATACAGCAGGGGGATTTAACCCCACCAAACAACAAACACAGGCATTTGTCCTACGTAGAAGACATACACACACATTACATTAAATGTGAATTGACTAAAGATCAATTAAAAGATCATCAGACTGGATAAAACAGCAAGAATCGAGCATATGGTGTGTGTGCAGGAGACACACTTTAATACAAAACAAAATGGTCAAAGGTAAAAATGGGAAAAAAAATACCAAGCAAATAATCATAAAAAAAGCTGATGTGTTCATATTGGTATCTCACATAGTAGGCTTCAAGACAAAAATTATTAACAAAAATAAAATGGGGCATTTTATAATAAAATGATTAATTCATCGGGATGACAATCTTAAAAGTTTATGCTCCTAATAAAGCTTCAAAATACATGAAGCAGAAACTGACACAACGAAAAAGAGAAAAGACAAGTTCATAATTATAATTGGAAATTTTTATACCACTCAGTGATAGAATAAATGGATCAAAAGACACTAAGGATCAGAAGTTTTGGACATTATACAAAAATTTAATCTAATTGACATTTATAGAACACCATCCCCAATGCCACAGAATATACTTCTTTTCAAATGCAAATGAAACATTAAGATAGACCACATGCTATAAACAAATTTGGCCATAAACTGTCTTAATAAATTGCAAAGGATTGACACCGTAGAGTACATTCTCTAGTCACAATGAAATTAAAGTAGAAATCAATAACAAAGAAAGCTGAACAATCCCCAAATATTTGGAAACTAAGTTACATATGCTAAGCAAACCATTGATTTAAAAAAAGATATCACAAGGGAAATTAGAAAATATTTTGAATGATTAAAAACCAGCAGACCAAAGTTTATGGAATGTAGCTAAAATAATGCTAAGTGAGAAATGAATCGCTTGTAATGCATATATTTGAAATCGACTTAAATGATCTAAGCTTCCACATTAAGAAGCTAGAAAAAAAAGAGCAAATTAAATCCAGAGTAAATAGGAAGAAATAAAGAGCAGAAATGAAAGAGAAACAATAGAGAAAAATCAATGAAACCGAAAGTTGGTTCTTTGAAAAGTTCAATACAATTGATAAACAGATTGACTGATCCAAAAAACTCATTTTGTTGCAGAATTCTGCTCCTTAGTTCAGCTAAAACCGGGTTCTTGTCACACCACGAGGAAGGATTAGGAACATGGACACATTGAAGGGTGAGGGGAATGGAATTTACTAGGCGAAAAGGAAAAAAGAAAAATACTCTCAGCAGAACGAGAGGGAGTCCTGCTAACGGGCCCCCAACTCACAGATTGAATCCCAGGCCACCACACAGGAATTGCGGAGGCCAGGCTCCTCCACTCGGAGCATGGCCGCAGCTTCCCTTGCCTCCATCTTGTTCTTCCAGTGCACAGATGGGTTGGAGATTTCTCCAGAGACCCTCCCCTTTATCTCCCTCCTGCATGTATCAATTTCATTATCAGGAAAGGAAAAGCAGATAAAACTAAAGGTCCTATATATATATTAAAAAGGATAACAGAATATTTATAACCAATTTTATGTCAATAATTAGATGAAACAAACTTTATTGAAAGGCACAAATAACCAAATCCGATATAAGAAATAGAAAACTTGAACTGTCACAGAAATTGAATTTATAAGTAAAGCCATCCCACAAAAAAACAAAACAAAAAAAAACTCCAGGCCCTTATGGTTTTAAAGCTGAATTCAACCAAACATTTAAAGATTGAAGAAGTTTTTGGACACAAACTTCTAGAAAATTAAGGAAGGCACGGTTTCGCTAACATCTATGAAACCAGTATTAATCATGATATTGAAACGAACAATTCATTATAAAAATATATATATATATATATAGAATGATGTCTCTCTTGAATGTAAAATTCTTAAAATAGCAAACCAAAGTCAGTGATATATAAAAGGACAATGCATCATGATCAAACAGGGTTTATTGCAGCAATGTGAAGTTGCTTCAACCTTAAGAAATCAATGTAATTTACTACATTGATAAGAGAAAAATCATATCTCTATAGATGCAGATCAAAAACATCTAACAACATTGAACCCTCATACATGGCAAAACTCCCAGCAAACTAGTAATAGAAGGAAACTTTGTTGGATGAGGGGCAGAATGAAAATACAGTAACATACTCAAGAGCAGAAGACTGCACTCGATGCTGCTAAGACTGAGAACAAGGCAAGCTGTCCTCTCAACCACTTTTATTCAATATTATACTAGAGTTTTTTAAAAAAGAACAATATCAGTCAGGAGCGGTGGCTCAGCTTGTAATCCCAGCACTTTGGGAGGCCGAGGCAGGCGGATCACTTGAGGTCAGGAGTTTGAGACCAGCCCAGCCAACATGGTAAAACCCTGTCTGTACTAAAGATATAAAAATTAGCTGGGCGAGATGGCGCATGCCTGTAGTCCCAGCTGCTCAGGAGGCAGAGGCAGGAGAATCGCTGAACCAGTGGCAGAGGTTGCAGTGAGCTGAGGTTGCGCCACTGCACTCCAACCTGGGCGACAGAGTGAGACTCTGTCCCAACAACAACAACAACACAAGCAAACTGACAATGGAGGTAAACAAATTTGGATTCGGAGCAAGTACGGCCGCAAACCCAAGTGACTAAAGTCACCAGTTGGTACTGTGAGCTCTTTCTTCATCCATAAAATGGTAGTAGTCCCTTCTCTGCCCACTTCACAGCATCAGTGCTCTGATGTGCAAGGGCTTTGCAGAGAAACTGATGGGTGGTGTGATTTGAACAGCTGACAACACTAGAAATGGAAATGGACAACCCCAGATGCTAGGGACTGAATGTGTCCCCCAACATTCATCTGTGAAATCCTAACCCCCAAGGTGATGGTATTAGAAGGTGAGCCCTTTGAAAGGTGATTAGGTCATGAAGGTGGAGGGAGACCTCTCACCCCTCTGCCACATGAGGTGATACTGGGAAGATGGGACCCTCACCAGATGCCAAATCTGCCAGGGCCTTGAACTTGGCCTTTCCAGCCTTCAGAACTGTGAGAAAGATTTGTTTCTAAGCCATCCACTTTGTGATATTTTCATATCATAAAGGGACTAAGACACCAAGTTTATCAGATTTTTTTTTTTTTTTGAGACAGGGTCTTACTCTATCACCAGGCTGGAGTACAATGGCACGATCATGGTCCACTGCAGGCTTGACCTCCTGGACTTAAGTGAGCCCCCCAGCTCAGCCTCCTGAATAGCTTGGACTAGAGGCACACATCACCACACCCAGCTAATTTTATTTTTTGTAGAGACAGGGTCTCAGTTGCCCAGGCTGGTCTCGAACACCTGGCCTCAAGCCATTCTCTGGCCTCAGCCTCCCAAAGTGCTGGGATTACAGGCTTGAGCCACCGTACCCAACAGGAGACTTTAAAAGCCTTTTGGGAAGGTAAAAGTAGAGCAAACTCTAGTATTTGGAAGCAGGAATACCTGCAATTATACTCCCACCTGCCTCTTAGCAGGTCATGTGGAAGTGGATGTGATTTCATAAGAATCTTATAGAACATTGCGTCCAACACCTGCAAAATGGTCCATCAGTTAAGGATGACTTCTTTCTTTTTCTTGCCTGCTGTAGACAGTATTCTTTACATAGAACCTGCCTTAGAATTTAAAAATTAAAGAGGACAGAAAATCATTTGGCTTCCAAAGATGATTATGAAGAATATAAGCAAGAAAATAAGATGGGCCTAGAATTTAAGAGTATAGAATTTATTAGGTACTGAATATAAAAATAAACCATCTAAATAGGGGCCCAGAGAACTTCCTTTATTTCTCTAGGTGTCTCTAGGTCTTTCCACCCCAACCCCAATAAAAACATTTTGCATATATAATGGATAGCAAAGACTAAAAAGATGGAAAGCTTCCAAAGACAGCAGACACTCAGCTTAAGGAGGGTGATGACTGGGTCAGATGAGATCTTCCTGGAGGAGCCCACCATTTTCTCCATCACAACACTGACAAAAAGACACCCTGGCCTTCTGGACCAGAGGCTGTCATTAGTGGGTCCCTGAGCAAGTGATGGGCTGGAACTGCTGGTTGGGAGGCAGACGGCCTACTCCCTCATTGCATCCTCCAACTGCTTCACTATCAAAGCCTCCTTCTGCTCCTGCAGCACATCACAGAACCGACGCATGGCTAGAGGGTCCAAATGGGGACAGAGAGAAATAGTGATTTAGTGGGTTTGCAGGTGGGTCCCAGACAGATCCAGGTCATGGTCAACCATAAAAGCCTCTCATCCAGGGATCCTGAACTTCAGCCCTCCCATCTTTGGGATGGGTTTCCAAGTCTACATGTTACATCCCTGATTTCTTTTTGAGTATCATTGTTATGTCAGCCTGCGAGACATCTCAATATCTCATATCAAAGCCTGTACTCTGGGTCTTATGGCCTTGGCCTAATCAGGATTTCCATTTGCCTGTAGTGTCTCTGCACTCAGCCTATCTTCTATGCTAGCTCAAAAGAATTCTGCAACAAAACCCTTCATGAAAATGAACGATTCACTGCTATATTCCCAGCAGGTAGAACAGTATCTGGCATGTAGTGGAATGCAATAAATAACTGTTCACATGAATGTCCTATTCTCTATAACCTCAGAGGAGAATCTAAACTCTCTAGTATGGCATACAGGGACTTCCATGGTCACCTGCCTATCCATCTCACTTACTAGGCTGCCAGCCTCACAAGGGAAGAGTACTACTTTTTTTGTTTTTGTTTGTTTGTGTGTGTGTTTTTGAAATGGAGTCTCACTCTGTCTCCCAGGCTGGAGTGCAGTGGCGCGATCTCAGCTTACTGCAACCTCTACCTCCCAGGTTCAAGCAATTCTCCTGCCTCAGCACACCCCTGAGTAGCTAGGACTACAGGCGCACACCACCATGCCTGGCTAATTTTTTGTATTTTTAGTAGAGACGGGGTTTCACCATGCTGACCAGGCTGGTCTCAAACTCCTGACCTCATGATTTGCCTGGCTCGGCCTCCCAAAGTGCTGGGATTACAGGCATAAGACACTGTGCCCGGCCTCAGAATAGTACTTTTTAGCTTATTGGCCCAATGCCTCACTCAATGGCAGTCACAGAACAGATACCCCAAATGGGTAATGAATGGATAGGTGCTTGCAGTACATATCAGTTCTTGTTTGCAAAAGCACTTAACTAAAGATAGACATGGAAACAGGGAATAAAGGGCTAGATCTATAGGATGTTTAAGGACAGGGAGAAGATTGAGATATTAAGTTGATGGGGCATCTTTAAAGGATTGGGAGGTGAGCTCCACTCACCCAGTTTTAGCCGGGGGAGCTCATCTGCAAAAATGAGGCAGAACCAGCCTGGCTCCTTACACATGTAGGCTTTGCCACGGGATAACAACAGCTTGTTGTCCAGGAAGCGGCAATAGAGGAGCCGTTCTTCTTCAAATGTACAGGGATCCAGGTACTAGGGAGGGCAGAGGAACAGAGCTGAGCCCAAGACCCAGCTGGCAGGTCTACCCAAGAACACCTGTCCTCATTCCCAGAACACACCTTTTTCAAGTTGATCCAGACATAGAGGCCAGAGCTGCTGTTGTGAAAGGGGATCTCCAATGCCTTCAGCTTGGCAGTGATGTACTTGTGAGCTTCCCGGAGCCGGTAGCAATTGGTGGGTAGGTACACTTTGTCAATCCATTCTGGATGGGTAGAGGAAAAACATTGTCACAGATATTACTACAGAAATCTACCGAGAGTTCCTTCCCAAATGCTCCCTTCCTGGGCTTCATGCAAGTTTGTTGTTTTTGTTTTGTTTGTTTAAAAAAAACAAAACAAAACCTAGAGTCTCCCTCTGTCACCCAGGCTAGAGTGCAATGGCACAACCTTGGCACACTGCAATCTCCACCTCCTTGGCTCAAGCGATTCTCATGTCTCAGCCTCCCAAGTAACTGGGACTACAGGTGTGTGCCACCATACCCAGCTAATTTTTGTATTTTTAGTAGAGACGGGGTTTCACCATGTTGGCCAGGCTGGTCTCAAACTCCTGGCCTCGAGTGATCCATCTGCCTTGGCCTCCCAAAGTGCTGGGATTTTAGGTTTTAACCACTGCACCCCACAAGCTATTTCTAAGACTAACTCTAGCATATTTGAGCTGATGGTGTCCACACCCAATACACCCACCTCTTATCTAAGGCTCTGGTAGAGACACTGGGCTTCTCAAAGGTCTAGTAGGAAAGTTCTCTGAGTTCACAGCCCTGAGGCAAGGAGTCAATCCCCTAATAGGGGTTGATGCTGCTGTTGTTAACTGGGCAAGCAGCAGGGACTCACAGCTCCTACCACCCGAATTTGAGCCTCATACAATGGAGTTGGAGGAATACATGTGTGCCTGGGGATGCTCTTGGCCAGTTGCCCTCAGCATTCATAGAACAGAACCACTTGGGGAACTATTAGAAGCCTTGATGCTCAGGCTATATATCTGATATAACTCAGGCTATATCAGGATCTTTGAAGACGGAACACACGTGTCAGTATTTAAGCTCCCTGGGAAACTCCCATGTCCATCCAAGATTGAGGACCAGCGTTCAAGGGGCTGGGATCTGGTTTCTGCCAAGTATCAAAGGTCTTGATATCTATGGAAGCATTCAGTTTGATTTCTCCTGTCTACCTCTCTCGCATCCCAGACCTGAAAGCAAATTGTTTTCTAAACCAGCAAATATAATGATATTCGTTTGTTTCATTATATCCCAGCTATGAATTAAAACTTCCAGCTTCATATCTGTTCTATTACAGGGAAGTAAACAAAGTGAGTCTCTAAGCTTGGGCCATGGCTTTAAAGGGGAAAGTCCCTTCTGAGGCCAGCATTCACTTGAGATCCAAGTGAGGGGACGATGAATCCAGGTGCCACAGGCCCAGCCACACCAACTTGCCCAAATGGCAGCTCTCCTTTGGCCACCTTGGAAGATGAGATTATGTTGTATTAGAAGAGTCAGGGTGTTTGTTTTGTTTCTGGTTTTATAATCTTTGTCTAAAGCAAACAGTTTTGGGGACGGAAAATCTATATTCACATAAAGATTAATTTCTGAAGTTCCTACCTTTACAACTTAGAGTAGGATTAGCCATCCCACCTCTAGGCAGAACACAAGCCACCAGACATCCAGAAATTAAGCTCATCCTGTGGTTTTTTGTTTTGTTTTGTTTTCTGAGACAGAGTTTCACTTTTTCTACCGAGACTGGAGTGCAATGGCGCCATCTCAGCTCACTGCGACCTCTGCCTCCTGCATTCAAGAGATTCTCCTGCCTCAGCCCCCAAAGTAGCTGGGATTACAGGCGTGCGCCACCGCGCCTGGCTAATTTTGCATTTTTAGTAGAGACCGGGTTTCACCTTGTTGGCCAGGCTAGTCTCAAACTCCCAACCTCAAGTGATCTGCCCACCTCGGCCTCCAAAAGTGCTGCGATTACCCACGTGAGCCACCACACCTGGCCTCGTCCTGTGTTTTAAAACAGCACCTCCATCTTCTGTCTACACCCTGCTGTGTTATCTGCCCTATCTTGCCCTCCTTCAAACTTCACGTCTTATCACAGTTAAATCTGAGACAGCAAATAGGGTCTCAGTATATTAAGGGCACATCAGAAACCCAAGCAAATCCAAGACTTCCCCATGGCCATGACATCCAGCCAACATGCTGGCCTGTGCTAGAGCTCAGTACCTGTGTTGTGGAGCAGTTGACACAGCTTGTGCTGTACAATGCCAGAAATACTGTGGAGGTAGCCAAAGGCACTCACAGCAGAGACCACCTCCTTGTTGTGGGTATACAGAGCACCAAAGCGGAAGCCAGAGATGCCAAAATCCTAGAGGAAGAAAAGTAGGAACAGGAACAAGTGTTTTGTCTGCCTTCTATTCCTGGTTCCTCCTCCTTCCCTAGCCAAGGAGAGAAAGCAATGGCTCACCTTACTGGTACCCCAGATCACATGGGTCCTATTGCGATCAGGCAAACTGAAGAAGAAATGGAAAAAATAACTAAGGTTATAGAGAAATAGTTGATGAAGATTTGGGGTATATGAGGGGAAAGTGGACTTGAGGTTCTTCCTAGACAGCAGGGCCTATAGGGCCCAACGTTCAAGAAACAGTTGTCCCAGTTAAGCCAGGAAGTCAACACAAGGTATCCCTGAAGACCTAGAGGGAACAGAACCCAAGTGCCCACTGAATGAAGTCTAGGGCCTTCAGCCTGACATGTGGCTCTCCTACAGCTTGGCCAAAGCTACCTTCCTGGCAGTTGGCTCTTCAGATGTGGGTCACCATCATTTCTAGAACATGCCTGAATATTTCTTACTGCTCCATCTTTGGTGAAGCTGTTCCTTCTGCCAGGCTTTTCCTTCCCTTGCTTTGAATGCTGGAATCCCTTCTCTAGGGCCAGATACTACCCTTCAGAAGGTTCTGCCTCCTTTTTCTTTCCCTGTGCTCTACTTATCAAGAAGCTCCTACCCTGGCATTTTATGAGGCTTTATTTTGACCTTTGACGGTAGACTTTCTACCTTGACCTCAAATTATTGTATACAAAATGGCGTATAGACTAGAAGACATTTAGGGGGAAAGATGATGCTTTGATTGCATTCACAGCCCCTGTGAGCAGTTAACTGGCTATGTGCTAGGAACTGAGTTAAGTTCATGTCACATAAACTCATCCTGCAAAACAAGAACCTTGTGGTTCTCATTCCCAACTCCAGCTGAGACCAACTCACCTTTTCATGCTCAGAACACTGTGGAATGTGATGGATTCATCAAACACAGACAGCATGTAAATCTCATCTATGATCACATGTAAGTTATGCCTGTAGATTAGATGAAAGAAGAAGAATAAGGTCTAGCTTATCTCTAACCTTTTTTCTTTGCAGGCTTTTTACAAGCATCTTTGTAATCTTGTCATGTCTTTTATAGTGTTCTCTGGACACAGATCATGCACTCCTACTGCCCCAGCAGCCCATCTGACCCTCCAAGGGGCATAGTAAGGTAGATGGGGTGATGCACCAGAAGGGACCCTTGGACCTAGCTTGGGGGTAATGAGAAGGAATAGGAACCAAAAGACACGTTGAGAACGTCTTGTCTAACCTTAGCTAACCATTCAACCATCAAGCGGAGACTATGGGAAGAGGTTGGGTAGCCCAGATAATTTTTAACTGGTAGAGTCAGGAGCTCCTAACTGCTTATGTGCCTCATTCATTCTCCCAACAATCGTCACTACTGTCATCTCCATTTCAGATAAAGAAACTAAGGCAGACTGGGCACCATGGCTCATGCCTGTAATCCTAGCACTTTGGGAGGCCGAGGTGGGTGGATCATGAGGTCAGGAGTTCAAGACCAGCCTGGACAACATGGTGAAACCCTGTCTCTACTAAAAATACAAAAATTAGCTGGGTGTGTTGGTGCATGCCTGCAATTGTAGTGACTCAGGAGGCTGAGGCAGGAGAATTGCTTGAATCCGGGAGGTGGAGGTTGCAGTGAGCTGAGATCCTGCCACAGCACTCCAGCCTGGGTGACAGAGCATGACTGTGTCTCAAAAAAAAGAAAAACCAAAAGGAAAAAAAGAAACTAAGGCTCTTAGCTGTAAAGTCAATTAGCAGGTGCTATAGCTGGGAGGTGAACCCATTCTATCCAATTCTTGCCTACCCCCTCTAGCATTTTTCCTCCTGACCCCTCGCTGCACCATTCATTGGTCTGGGTTAGTCATGAAGTTTGACTAAGTCTGTTTCTTATGGAAAATGGAAGGTTATTTGCCTTAAGTAATAGGACTATTTCAGGACTCCAGAGAAAACTAAGGTTAACTTGTTCTTAGAAAGGAACGTGAAGCTCTGTAGGAACACGTCTTCATCCCACAAGGTCTGAGAGTGTCTTCCTCGGCACTCCAGCCCAAGTGGCTTCCGAAATGGATGCTGGGAGAAAGTACTTAAGCTTAAGTAGAAAAGTAACAAATTATATATTTTTAAGTGACATATTTCTCAGAAAACAAAACTATATTTTGACTGTTATGTAAATGTCAATACATAGGCTGAGGCTAGAAAGGAAATGGCAAAAAGTTTGAAGTGGTAAGTATGTGATAGTGTTTTCCTTCATTTTAATTTCAGTTTTATATAATTCTGCAAAGTATGATGTATAGTAAGAATATTTAAGGTAAATTACTTTTTGAGACAAAGTCTCAACTCTGTTGCCTAGGCTGGAGCACGATCTCGGCTCACTGCAACCTCCTCCTCCCCGGCTCAAGCAATTCTCATGTCTCAGCCTCCCAAGTAGCTGGGATTGTAGGTGCCCGCCACCACGCCTGGCTAATTTTGTATTTTTAGTGGAGACAAGGTTTCACCCTGTTGGCCAGGCTGTTCTCGAACTCCTGACCTCAAGTGATCCACTGCCTCGGCGTCCCAAAGTGCTGGGATTACAGGCATGTGCCACCAGATCTGGCTCTTGACTACTTGACTATAAGTGACGGGAATTCTTTCAAGGAACATTACCTAGTCTCAAGGGGTGGAACTCATACCTCTTGGCAAATTCCAGGTATTTCATTAGCGAGTCTGGGGAGTAGATGTCACCCACAGGATTCTGAGGGTTGATTAGCACAAGGCCTCGGACCTTTTTCCCCTAAGAAAAACCCAAATATAACTGAGTGAATACAAGTCCTTTGCATCTACCCTAAATTCAGCCAAGGATCTTTTACAGGTCAGGCACCCTAAAAGGCCTAGGTAGGGTCTTGAAGCAGCAACTACTCTACTGCCCAAAGAGGGGGAACAGGAAGGAAGTCTGGGGCTGCTATAACATCCCCATAGGACTCAGGGATCTAGAGGAACACACCCCTGGATCATTCACTGTCTCTTCCAACTAAGGACAGCCCACCAGGTCTTGGTGAACAAGCAGTACCAGAGTTTCAATACTCAAACCCCTTTCAGGACCAGCAGTGGCCATCCTAAAAATATGGTTCCCTCCTTACCTCAAGCCTAGCTTCAAGCAGGGCTTCCTCTAACTTGTCTACAGTGAGCTGGAAAGGTTGAGTGTTTGTAACAGTGACCTGGAAGAGAAACATTATGTGAGAAGTGTCTCTTAAAGTCTAAGCCTTGATTCCTCTTTCCCATAAGCCGCAGATAATCCTCTGCCTTCATACCAGAGTGCCAGTCCCCGTGCCTTCTCCACCCCTACCCAACCACTTAGATGGGTAGAAAGCAAGCCCTTCTACCCCTTTAAGTGTCCCCAGAACAGTCCATTGTCTAGGTGTATGGAGCAGGGAAGGGGCCCCATTCAGACCTCACTCTCCAGGTAGACAGGAATCAACTCAACCTTTGCATACAGGCGGGAGCTAAAGGCAAAGCCACCATAGAAGGGAGCAGGGACCAGGAAGGCCTCTGGAAACAGAGAGACAGAGCCATCATTTCAAAGTCTCCCAATCAGAGCCTGTTGCCAGGCTCCCCAAACTAGCAAAGCTGGCAACCAAAAAAAAAAAAAAAAAAAGTCAGTTTCACGATCCTTTCTACCTGGGGATTAATGTTCTTAGGTTCAGGTGCTATGAAAGTTATCCATTATTATAGACACCACTGGGGGAAACAAAACTCTAGTTTCTTCTTTCCAGGTACACTAAAGAAGAGGGAAGAATATCACTGAATAACTCAGAATCCAGGGCACAAGTTAAGCAAGGCTCACTAGCAGATGGAGCAATGGTTATTAGGAAAGTCTCAACTGATCCAGGCCAAATATCAGAGGTCAAGGTCCATGCGCAAGGAGGGCCCCAGTTGTTTGGACCTGGGGATCTCACTTTCTTTTCTTCCCATCCATTTGGCCTTACTGATGCGTTAAGAGAAGCTCCTTTGCATGAAAGGGACTATCTTAGCCATTTCTTTTGATGCATCCAGAGCTCTTTGACATTGGAGCCTCTTGCTTAAGCATTGTTACGGGGGAGGTTGAGAACAGTCCACTCAACCTTGTTTGGTCCAGGACTAATTAACCTTTTTCTGAAGAGATAAGAAATCTATACTGTCTGAGCCTGTTGCCATGGATCTCTGTATTGCAGCTGAGCCCAAAAGCCCAGCCATGAACATAGTAGGTAGGCCCCCATCGTCATTCCTGGGGCATACCTCCTTGAGGTCCATCATGTCTCTCTTCCATTAAATGGAGAATCCAAACCCCTTGCTCCCACAGAAATAGGACGATAACCTAGTCAGTGTGGGAGAAGGCCCACCACTGTGGGGAAAAGGCCTTGAGTCAGGACGCTCTTCTTCTTCAAAGTCCAGTGCCTGTGTGTTCCTACCCACATTGCTAGTATTTCACTGAGAGGGAAAGCAGAGCCCACTGACTTACCGCCTGGATCACATAGAACCATGGCCAGGGCAGAGAAGACAGAGCAGCAGCCATTTAGAACAACCACCTGAAGACAACACATGAGAAGCAGAAGTCAAAATACCTATGTGAGAAGGGGTAGTCACGCTTTCTCCATCCTCCTGGGTGGAACAGGCACAGGGAACCTCCTCAGCTGGGACACATTGGCCTTCACACTGCCCTGGCCCCTGAGAGTCTCCACTGGTTCTCCTTGTACCCCCTAGAAAGGGCAGAGCATCCTCCAAGAATATAGCCCTCCACCAGGGTGGCAGCAAGGCTGGGAAACTGACTCACGTTTTCTGGATCAAGTCGGGTAGGTGCCCTGCAGTAGTAGGTCAGGAACCGGGCCACTTCTTCCCGCAGGCTGTAAACAGACCCAGAGAGACCTTGTGGTTCCTGAGCCCCTTTCCTCACTCATGGTCTGGATGGCCATTGTCCAGCCTAATAGGGACCTTTGCTACCCCGTCCAACCTCGTATCACAGGGCTACTGACTGAGACCATCAACTCCCCAAGTCACACAGACAATAAATGAGAGTTGGCACAAGAACTCGGGCCTTTTGAATTATTCCTACTATACCAGGAATAACCCTTCCTACTATACCAGGCTGCCTCCTGATGAAGTTTTGCTCTAGGCATTTTCTAGACGTTATTACCCAAAGAGACAGGGAGGTAACCAACCAGGAATTTGGTGCCTTGAATCCTCCTTCTGGATAAGGACAGCTGCCTGTGGGACCAAGAGACCCTAAATCTGAAAGTCACTTACAACGGCTGCCCTCTCCAATCAGGGTACTGCAGCAAGGCGTCCTCAATGCAGTTCATGTCCCTTTCTTGCAACTGTTGACAAATAGAACATGAAAACAGGTAGGCCAGGGAAGTCCAAGAGGCCTCATCCTACTCCTAGTTCATACAAGAGTGTTTGCCCTCCACATACGTGACCTCCTAGAAAGGGTATGGGTATACACACTGAGTGCTCCTTGATGAATGGAGGCTACCATCTTGTCATAAATTACACAAGTAGATACCTCACTGGGAAGTATCTGACCCAGAGGTTCCCATAGCAACCTTCCCACCATATACCTAATCAGAGAATACTTCTGGACAGTCAGCAAGGCCAGGAGGTTAAATGTGCTATTCTAGAAGCTATTTCTTCACTCTTCTTCCAAGCTCCTATGTCTCACCCCTGTATCTACCACAGCTGAGGAGCATGCTAGGGGGACTAAGCTTTGAAGGGGCGGGTCCCAAACACAGCCCAGAACATCCTTACTCTTTCAGTCATCAGATCCATGCAGAGCTTGTTCTCACTGGTGCCAAGGTTAATGAAGCCCTGGAGATGGAAGGAATCCAAGATCAGGTCAGTCCTCTTGCTCCACCCTGTATAGATCCCTTGAAACACGCTAAGAAATATTCATCTCAGATTAGCTCAAATGGAGATCTCACTGCCCACGAGGCAATTCAATCCAAATTTGACAACTTTACACGTTAGGAAAGCTTTCTGTGAACCCAAAATAGTATAGCTTGCAAATTTCCCCTTAGAGCCACATAAATAAGTTATGTCCTATCGACCAGTCATTGAGTTCTTATTATGTGCCAGACACTAGACCAAGTGTTCCACATGAGTTGTCTCAATTCCTGAGAAGAAGGTTCTATATACTCCAATTTAAAGAGTGAAGTTTAGAAAAGTTGAATAACCTACTAGCCATGTGACCTTAGGTGATAGGTAGAACTCTACCTACCTGACTCCTGACCCTGGACCCTTAATCCCCAAGGCCCCACCTGGCACCTACCTCTGCTACTTCTCCTTACACATTAGGGCCTTCTAAGTTATTATGGGAGAACAGAAAGAACAGAAGGGGAAGGTATAGCTAATGTTGCCCTCCACCCTCTGGTTGGAGAGCTGCTAAGGACCCCCTTTGCTGGAAGCCTTTCATTAGTTCCCCAGTGCCCTTAGGGTAACATGCTTTTTTTTTTTTTTTTTTTTGAGCTAGGGTCCCACTCTGTCCACTCTGTCAACCCAGGCTGGAGTGCAGTGGCATGATCTCAGCTCACTGCAACCTCCACCCACTGGGGTCAAGTGATCCTCCCACCTCAGCTTCCCAGATAGTTGGGACTATAGGTGTGTGCCACCACGCCTAGCTAGTTTTTGTATTTTTTGTAGAGATGAGGTTTCACCATGTTGCCCAGGCTCATCTCGAATTCCTGGACTTGAGCAATCCACCAACCTTGGCCTCCCAAAGTGCTGGGATTACAGGCGTGAGCCACCATGCCCGGCCCCTTAGGGTAACATCTTAACATCTCCCATCCACCTCTGTTCACACCTCCTGCCACAGCACCAGTGGTCCCTACTCTGGCCACTGGACCTCCTTTCCCAATCACTGCTAGCTCTTCGCATCTTGAAGGTTTTACCTGTGCTGTTCCTCCTGCCTGTAGGGTCTTGGCCATGACCATCACCACATGGCTGGCAGATTCAGCCTTTAAGACATCTTCCCAGACCACCTGAAGTGGGCATCCCTTTCATATTCTTGGGAAGATGATTAATGTCTGTGCCCCAGTTGCTGACTCCATTCATCACTATACTAAGTTCTGTAATGGCAGGCTCATTTGCCCCTGTGACCACAGGGGCCAACTCCTAATAATTAAGAGCTGGGATTTAGGGAAAGGGAAGGATTTGGGGGTGGAGGGAGTTTTCCAACTTTCTGGGGCATTGTCACTTTATTTCTGCAATTACTCCCTTATCTGCAAGATGACAAGAGTGCCCATTTCATAAGGCTATAAAGAATGAGAGCACATACAGCACTTGGCCCAGGACTCAGTAAATCCAAGTGACTGGAGCCCGTAAGGATGCTGCCCATCCCCCACCCCAAATTCTCACCAAGGTGTTCTTGTCCTTATGATATTTATCTTTTTGGTAGGCATTGTAGTCCTGGAAGCTTGACTGATAGAAGACAGAGATGTCAATCCCACGGTTGGATAGGTCACGGCTGACAAAGGCAGCTTCACAGTCACTCAGTTGGGGAACTGGATCAGGCTGCCCAGACAGTTGGTCCCTCTGCCCATATTTGACATCACCCCTAGAGTCCTCAGAAGGAAGAGGCACTTGGAGCTCCAGGTCACTTGCGGCCTCAGACTGTAGGAGGTTGATCATCCGGCGTATTAAGCAACTCAGAAGGGCTTCCTTCTCACGGATGGCCTGTGTGTGCCTCCTTTCCTCCAGTGACAGCCCCTGTCTGCTCATCAGCTGCACAAAATGCTCCCTCATGGCTTGCCGCAAGTACAGTGTTATCTCCAGCAGCTGGAGATAGATGCTGTGGTCTCTAGGGACCTGGTCTCTCCTCTGGCCGGAGGGCACAGGAAGGGTGTCTGACCAATGACTCATACTCCAGGTATCTTTACTGGCCTCTGCAGGCTGCCTGGCACCTACGGAGAAAGAGACCATTGACATTGGAGCAAAGGAGGATCTCCTGGACCCTCGGTTCCAGGAATGGATGGAGACAGAACAGATCTCAAACTTGTTCTTCTTACTTCCATACCTTGGTTATATGACCAGATTTGTTCATGAAGGGTTACCTACTCATTAGGGCAATGAGTACGTGGCCCCCAGCCTAGACACTGAGTGCTCTACTTCAATGGCATTAGAATGTGTTCTGAGGAAGAGCAGGGGGATATGAACAAGGAGGCTCTGGATTCTCCACCCTGTTCTTCAACCTGAGCAGTTCCTGCTTTGTTTGGTTAAATAGGAAAAAAGCGTTTCTACTGCTCAAAAACAATCACCATCACTACCCACTGAGTAAAACATTCTGCTAGAATCAACTAATGCCTGAGGGCCAAATCTGGCCTGCCACTTATTTTTGTAGCTAGTTTTATTGGAACACAGCCCCATTCATTTATTTATGCCTTGATTATGGCTGCTTTTGTATTACAATGGCAGAGTTTAATAGTCATGACAGAGACCACGTGACAGAGACCATATGGTCCACGGATCCTAAAATATTAACTGTCTGGGCTGGGCGCGGTGGCTCACGCCTATAATCCCAGCACTTTGGGAGGCCGAGGTGGGCGGATCATGAGGTCAGGAGATCGAGACCATCCTGGCTAACACGGTGAAACCCCGTCTCTACTGAAAATACAAAAAATTAGCTGGGCGAGGTGGTGGCGCCTGTAGTCCCAGCTACTGGGGAGGCTGAGGCAGGAGAATGGCGGGAACCCAGGAGGTGGAGCTTGCAGTGAGCCGAGATCACACCACCGCACTCCAGCCTGGGAGACAGAGCGAGACTCCATCTCAAAGAA
>NW_016819049.1:2494302-2559590 GCF_001698545.2 Rhinopithecus bieti
TATATATATATAAACTGTCTGGCCCTTTACAGAAAAGGTTTGCCAAGCCCTGTTCAAGAACATCAGCCCTGCTTTTTGTCTGTTGTTCTCCAGGTTGGCCATACCAGATACTCAAAGCCTTTAGATTCCTCAGTTCCTCTATCCTCACTTGGCTTCCTGCAAATGCCTTCCACCTACTCACTGCGACAGCTGCCTTAGGCTTCCATCACTTGTAACTATGGGCTAGGTACATGGCTCTCAAACTTTGAAGTCCATTACCAAGTCCTTCAGTAATCACCTGGAGGGCATGGTAGGAAACAGATGGTGAGACCTCACTCCTGAATTTTGAGTCAGTGTGTCTGGGGTGAGACCTGCGAATCCTCACTTCTAGCAAGTTCCTGGGACTATACTTAGCAAATTTTCCTTTTTTCTTTTTTCTTTTTGGAGGGACTGGGTCTTGCTGTGTCACTCAGACTGAAGTGCAGTGGCATGATTATGGCTTACTGCAACATACTTCCAACGATTAGGATTAGCCTTACTTCTGAAAACAAGTTAAATACTGAACAAGACCAAAAAATACCTCCTTAAAGCCTCAAAGAATCAGTAAATCAGATAGCAAGATCCCAGGAGGTAGGAAAGCTTGAGGCCAACAGCTGCCGCTACTTCTTTAAAACAATCCTCATATCCCAAGACACCAAGACCCTTTTTTCTAAAAATCTACATCTATGCCCATTCCACCAAATGCTACAATTCCAAGTTTTTCCCCTTAAGTAACACCCACTACACACACACAAACAAAAAAAACCTCGTTGCTTCTTTTATAAATTTATGGCACCAGTACTTCAGGGTACCAAACACTCTGTCCAACTTCTTCAAACCATGTTCAGTTTGCCTGTGATGTTCCCATTGCAACCTATACCTCCCCTTAATGACATTTAATATTGTTACTTGTTCAGTGTCTGCCCAGGTCAGCCTTCATTATTACATTCTTAGCACAATACCTTGGCACATAGGCAACTAACATAGTTAATGAGTAGGAGAGGCATAACCACAAGGATGTTGCCAAGTCAGGGCAGCGATGAGCCATAAATGAAGACTTTGGCCATGGAAGGTGAAGCAATAGACAGAGAAAGCCACAGAACAAAGCTGTGTCAAGTCTTGACTTAGGATCCCAACCTTTCATCAGTGATGCAAAACCTTTATTCAGTGTTAGGAACATACTGATGCGAAAGAAACTGAATATGAGTGTTTATGCCTAGATAAACCCTCTCTTCCACAAGCAAGAACTTTGCTCTGGCCCAAATTCCCTGTCCTAGAAGAGATTCATTTTTTGAGACAGAGTCTCGCTCTGTCGCCCAGGCTGGAGTACAGTGGCCGGATCTCAGCTCACTGCAAGCTCTGCCTCCCGGGTTCACGCCATTCTCCTGCCTCAGCCTCCCGAGTAGCTGGGACTACAGGCGCCCGCCACCTCGCCCAGCTAGTTTTTTGTATTTTTTAGTAGAGATGGGGTTTCACCGTGTTAGCCAGGATGGTCTCTATCTCCTGACCTCGTGATCCGCCCGTCTCAGCCTCCCAAAGTGCTGGGATTACAGGCTTGAGCCACTGCGCCCGGCCAAAGAGATTCATTTTAATGGGGCTCTCAACTCTGTAGGTAAGTCACACTATCTTTCCAAAATACTTGATTATCATAAAGCATTTCAAGGGCCAGATGAGAGTCCTTTGGTTTCGCCTTCCAAAAGGTGGTGCCTATCATCCCTGTTGGTCCTGCGGAGTGCTAGTGGAAACAGCCAAGATGGGGTGGTAACCTCCCTCCAATGAACAAGAAGGTACTGTCACTGGGTATCTTCTTCCTTCTCCCAGGACTGGGAGAGTATCTTTGTATCTTTGTCCTGTGTCACTATAACAACAAAGTCAAAGATGGGACAGCTCTTTGGACAGCTCTGTAACATCAGCCAGCTCAGCCCATGGTCCCAGAATTTTAGTTATTCCAGTTCAGTTAAATTAGGGGCTCTTAGACTTCTTGCCATGGAAGTCCTTGCTGTTAACAAAGTCCCACTAGTCTGCCCCATATACCAAGCACTCAGCCAGGGACTCCAGGCACATAGGAAATGGGGACCAGAATGGGACAGGGAAGCTGAAGGCCAGTGTGGCCTAGTAGGCAAATGGAGGAGGAAACTTGTTTAAAGTAGTTAGAATGAGAACCTCCCAGGGCAGATTTACATAGCAGAAGTTGGGGGCCAAGGCAGTTAACTGAAAGTAACGCATTTTCCTGGTAAAAATTTTTTTTTTGGCGGTGTGGTGGGGGGTTGTTTGTTTTTGAGACAGAATCTCACTCTCTTGCCCAGTCTGGAGTACATTGGTGCAATCATGGCTCACTGCAACCTCTGACTCCTGGGCTCCAGCGTTCCTCCCACCTCAGTCTCCTGAGTAGCTGGGACTACAGGTGCATTCCACTACACCCAGCCAATTTTTGTGTATCTTTTGTAGAGATGGGGTTTCATCATGTTGCCCAGGTTGGTCTCAAATTCCTGGGCTCAAGTGATCCTCCCGCCTCAGCCTTGCTAAGTGCTAGGATTGTAGGCACAAGCCACCATGCCTGGCCCCAAGATGTGT
Organism: Rhinopithecus bieti; assembly: GCF_001698545.2. Lineage (NCBI taxonomy): Eukaryota > Metazoa > Chordata > Mammalia > Primates > Cercopithecidae > Rhinopithecus > Rhinopithecus bieti. The sequence goes on from NW_016819049.1 coordinate 2,496,895, forward strand.
TCTCTGATAACAAAGTGAGTATGCAGCAAGACTAGGAGTAAACCTAGAAGCTGGACTTCTGCCAAGACTCATCTTTCTATGGGAAAAGTCTATTGTAAATGATATCATTCCACAAAGGCAACAATGCCCCTATACCTCAGCCCTGAGTTGTCTAGTACCGGGGATATACCAATCCTCTCCTCAAGTCTTCTTGGCTATACCATTGGTTTCAATATTCCTCAGCCTCCCACCATCTACCTTTCAATTTACTCAGGGGCCTTCTATAGCAGCTAGAACCAGTATCCCAGGATCAGCCCAGTGGATGCTAGCAGCCTTTTGACAAGAGCTGAAAGACAGATCTTAAATAGCAGAAGTTGGGGAGGGGAAGTGAATGTGGGAAATGAAGTGAGAACAGGCTGGCAGTTCACTTTTGATACCAGCACATGGCTATACCATTTACACAAGGATACTTCTAGTATCACTTTTTCTAGTGCCCTACAAGCCTTTATAACTCTGTCTTGGTCCTCCAGCCTTCCTTCTTCTTGCCATATACCAGCCTCCTCTGGTGTCTCAGCACTCTCAACTAATTCAGATTCTTCCTTCTGGGTATGGCAAGTATGATAGGGATTACAGAATCGTCTTCATGTGCATGTAGGGGGAAGCAAGGTATTTGGGGATATAGATCCCTAGATATAAGGTACAAAAGTGAAAGCTCAGGTAGAAGTACCCTTGACAGGCCTAGACTCTGTTCTATAATTGCTGCTCACTAATTGTAGGATGTTGGAAAAATTACTTCCCCTTTCTGGGCATCAGTTTCTCTGTATGTAAGATAAGAAGAATGTGATGAAACTGAAGGCCAGTGAAGATAAGTACCTTCTAGGGTCTCGCATTAGAGCCAGGATTTAAACACAAGCCTCCCATTTTAGCCCTAGAAAGCAGAGTGAACTAGTAGAAAACCAGTCCTTGCATGAACTCCAGCCTGGCTTCACGTCACATAATACCCAGAAAGTCTCAAGTTCTGAGATTGGGTTAAATCATACTGTATTTTGGTGACTCAAAATTCCTGTTAGAAGTGAGCAAATACTCTGGAAGCTGTTACCATAGAGTACATTGCTCAAAGAATTTTTAAAATATTGTGTCCAGCATATAGAAAATCAGGTACATGAATAAACAGCATGACCTAAAACCACCAGCACAGACAATAGAAAGACCGACTGGTCTCCAGCTATTGGGAGTAGATAAAATAATTACTTTTCTGTTGAAGGAGATAAAATCCAAGTTTAAAAATTGAAAGAAAATTAAGATTTATTAAAATAACAGATTTGAAAGAAAACAGGAGATCCCCAGAAGTTAAAATATAAGGACCAAAAATTTAAAACCTCTAAAGATAAAATTACTAACCTGGAAGGAGAGGCTGAAGAAACTTTCTGGAATGAGGCATGAAGACAAGAGAAAGAAAGAGAATATGAAAAAAATCTAACACACACACATATATATATTTGTTTGGAGTCCCAAAAGAAGAGGAAATGGGGCAAAAACCATTTGAATAAGATGTATCTTCAGTGCTAGATAGTTAGACATCAAAGCATGGATTCAGGAAGCCCAAATGCTAACTAGGATAAGGAAATCTACACTTACGTTGAAACTACAAAAAACAAGACAAAGATAACATCTCAAAAGGAGTCCAAGAAAAAAAAATGTACCTTTCAAGGAACAACAGATCAAAAGCTAACTTCATCAGCAGTAGAAACCTGAAGACAGTGGGATGTCATTTTCAATGTACTGAAAGAAAATAAGTCCACTTAGAATCTTGTGACCATCACAGGATCCAGATTTCCACAGGCAGTACCAATTCCTCAGAACAGTGGTTGCCAGGGGAGAGGTGTAAGAAACTGACTGCACTGGGGCCCAAGGAACTTTTCTAGGGAAATGGAGGTGATCTCTATTTGATGGAGTGGTAGGTAGATGGTGATAGCCATTTGTCCAAGCTCAAATGGTACACTTATGAGTCTTATTAGACTTAAATAGATTTAAAATGTAGCTATAATGAACTACGTCTCTGCTAGAATACAGTCAAATATGTTTATTTTTGAGACAGGGTCTTGCTCTGTCACTGAGACTGGAGTGCAATGGTGCAATCACAGCTCACTGCGGCTTCAACTTCCCAGACTCAAGCAATCCTCCCACCTCAGCCTCCCGAGTAGCTGGTATCACAGACACACACCACCATGCCCAGCTAATTTTGTTGGATTTTTTGTAGAGACAAGGTCTCACCTTGTTGCCCAGGCTGGTTTCAATCTCCTGGGCTCAAGTGATTTGCCCACCTCAGTCTCCCAAAGTGCTGGGATTACAGGTGTGAGCCACTGCACCCAGTCAACAACTTTATTTTAAATGCTAGCCTTTCCAGTGGAAAGACCAGGATGGGGTTGGGCCCAAGATTTACACAGGATATTTGCATAATTATTTTATAGTAGAAAAAAGTGAACTAGTTCCAAAAAAGACAAGCTAATCAAATAAAGAAAAAAAAAAAAAGGAAGGCTAGGCATAGCGGCTCACACTTGTAATCCAAACATTTGGGAGGCTGAGGCAAGAGAATGCCTTGAGGCCAGGAGTTGGAGACCAGCCTCATCAACATAGTGAGATCTCATCTCTACCAAAAAAATAAAAATAAAAAATAACAGGAGAAAGCACGTACAGAGAAATAAGGGCTAAAGACTATTTTGAATAGTTCTATGGCTACACTTCAATCTGGATGAAGTGGACAATTTAGTATAAAAACTGAAATTATTAGTCCTAATCCCAGAAGAGAAAAAAATCTAAACAAATCAGTTCCCATAGAAGTTAGAAAAGAGCTAACTCCCTAAGCAAGTATCTGGCCCAGACTGTCTCACAGATGAATTCTATCATATATTTAAAGGAGTATATGACTATTTAAACGCTATTTAAATTATTTTAGAGAAGAAAAATCCCGCATTTTCTAGTCAAATAAATAGTGATAAAGATTTGATGAAGTTTAATGAAGAACTACGGATGAATTTCACCTATGAGTAGATTATCAATATCTTAAAAACTGAATAGCATTCAGCAAACGGAATCCAATGGCACCATAAAATAACCTTATGACCAAGTGGGGTTATACGTGAATGTAAGACTAGTTTAATACTATTATTTATATCAACTTTTCATTAATAGATCCTAGGGAGTTTTAAAAAATCAATTATATCTATAGATGCTAAAAAGACACCTGACAAAATTCAGCACCCATTCTTTATTTGGACAACGTATTAAAATGAATGGTACCTATTTAACATGAAACATCTCTCAGCTAAAAAGCCAGCCTCCTACACAATTAGGAAACAATGGAAGGATTCTCATAAACAAGGTAAGGCCTACCTATTGTCTCTGCTAAATATCTAACATTGTACCAGCAGTTTCAGCCAAGAATATTAGCCAAGGTAAGAAATTTGAGTCAGAAAAGGGAATTTGAACTATCACTATCTACAGACTACTACTACCTTACATCTGGAAAACACAAAAGAATTAATGGAAGGTCTACAAGAGTTTAGCATAGTTGTAGAATAGGGGCCCATCTCATGTTTTTGTAAAGTTGTATTGGAACACAGCTATGCCTACGTTGCATATACACATAGGTCAGACTTTGGTAGTAAACATTAGACTAGCATTTTCAACCTATCCTAGAGGTTCAGACATAAGGACCAAAAATGGAAAACCTCAACAAAAGGGTTTATCAGGCAATTAGATACAGCTAAAAAGAAAATTAGTAACCTGGAAGAAAAGGCTGTGTCACTTAGCTAATGAGTGAAACTAATGACCACCTAGCAGCCCCATTCAAGTAGTTTCATTTTTACTTAACCCTAACAACTGCTGTGAGGTAAGAATTATCCCCAGCATTCAGATGACACAGTTAAGGATATAATTCATTATAGTCCATTGAATTTACCAAGGTCCCCAGATATGACGTGAATGATTATGAATGATGTAAACTATTCGTGGGGGACATCGAATTCTCTGAACCACAATATTACCAAAGATAGCTAAAATTTGAGCACTGCCTCAAGTCAGGCCGTGATCTAGGTTCCTTGTGTATGTTATGTTATTTAATTCTCAAAACAGTTCTATTAGGAGGGTACCGTCATTAGATTCACTTTACAGGTGAGAAAACAGAGGCTCCATGAATCACACAAGATGGCACAAGTAGGATGTGGAAAGGGGAGCTTCAAACCCAAGTTGGTGAACCTCAGGCCCCATTGCCCTTATAAACATCCCTCCTTAAGACCTCCCCTGGAAGAGTGCACATACTCTCAAAGCTTGGCATTCACTTTTGGGGATCTATGAGCCACCTAAGTCCATCAGGGACCCCACCTCACTGGAGGCCCAGGAGCCCCAGGCATCACTGGGTCCAAAGCACTTCTCTCATTCTACATCCCACAGCTCACACTACCTTGCCACCAGCACTTACCTCTGTATCTCTTTTCACTCATCTTTTCTCCGGCCTAAAACCTGACTGAGCAAACCATTCTTGACTGTCAGTGCTCAGGGACCTGCTCTGCTATGCTGCTCCTCAATGAATGTGGTTACCACTGTGGCCTGCACCTTCTGCTTTTAGGCACAAGGTGGTTTTAGAGGTAATAATAAGATCCACCTTTTTACATCCAGGGCAATCTTCCCCAGGAGCTCCCTATTACCTAAAGTGGGCTTTCTTTGCCCCATTACAGAGAAAAGGCTTTGCAACGCCCACCAAGGGAGAACCACTCATTGAAGCCTTGGTTCTCAAACTTTGGAGGATATTGGCATCACCTGGAGAACTAATGAAGCACTACAGAACCAGGTTTTTTGAATTAGGCTAGGCCTGGGCCTATGTACTTGATCAAGACCACCAGGTGATTCTAATACTTACCAACTACTAAGAACTACTAGAACAAGAGACTTCCAATTAAAACACAAATGAGCTACTAACTTTTCCCCATATCTGGGGAGGTCATGATTTGAGAACAAGCTGAAGTGGGTTAACCCAGGGCAGAAAAGACAACTTGGTAAGAAAGCTCAGGAAGGAGACCCAGGAGGGCTGGATTCCCATCTGCCCAAGCCCCCCTGCCTGTGTGGCTTTGGCAAACCCACCTAGCCTTTCTGGTTTTCAGTTTCTCCTTGTTAAAGATGGGGGTAGGCCGGGTGCGGTGGTTCACGCCTGTAATCCCAGCACTTAGGGAGGCCGAGGCGGGCGGATCACGAGGTCAGGAGATCGAGACCATCCTGGCTAACACGGTGAAACCCCGTCTCTACTAAAAATACAAAAAAATTAGCCGGGCGTGGTGGTGGGTGCCTGTAGTCCCAGGTTCTAGGGAGGCTGAGGCAGGAGAATGGTGTGAACTCGGGAGACGGAGCTTGCAGTGAGCCGAGCTCACACCACTGCACTCCAGCAAGGGTGACAGAGCAAGATTCTGTCTCAAAAAAAAAATTAAAAAAGGGGGTAATGAAACCTACCTCCCTGAGGGCGGTGTGAGGACTAGAAGGGAGCAGATATGCTAAAGCAATAGGACAGGTGGAACTGTACCCATGACCGTGTGCTGTTGGTTTGCCAGGCTTGCCCTCAGCAGCTAGCTGCTGTGCTGCTTTCTCTGGGGGTCTATACAGACACAAGGCCCAAAGCAGCCTGTGGCCCCAGAAGACTCTGCCTTGTGCCTCTTTGCAAACTTTAATGAGTGCTTGTTTAATATACAGATGCCTTGGCTCTACGTCAGTAGGATTCCAATTTAGTAGGTATATAACTGAACCCAGGAATCTGCATTTTATTTATTTATTTTAAATTTTTTATTTCCATAGGTTTTTGGGAAAGAGGCTGTGTTTGGTTACATGAGTAAGTTCTTTAATGGTGATTTGTGAGACTTGAGTGCACCCATCACCCAAGCAGTGTACACTGAACCCAATTTATAGTCTTTTATCTCTCACTCCCTTCCCATCCTTTCCCCCTGAGTCCCCAAAGTCCTTTGTGTCGTTTTTATGCCTTTGCATCCTCATAGCTTAGCTCCCACTTATAAGTGAGAACATACAATGTTTGGTTTTCCATTCCTGAGTTACTTCCTTAAAATAACAGTCGCCAATCCCATCCAGGTTTCTGTGATTGCCATTAATTCAATCCTTTTTTATGGCTGAGGAGTAGGAATCTGCATTTTAAAACAAGCATGACAGGTGATTCTGGAAGACTCTTGGAAAGGCAGTGCCATAGTAGATTCCACACCAAAAGGAAGCATTAACTGTGGGCAGGCACCTTACCCCAGAGGGCAGGACCTCACATATCCCCCATCTTGGCCTGCACTGGGAGCCCATCTCCTCTGTCATTTGTTTATTCACTCCCCGTTCATTAAAAACAAAACTAAAAACAACCCACTGGGCACCTATTAGATACAAGTGTCGCCTTAGACCCTGGGAGCATCAAAATGAAGAAAAAAATCCCCTGACTTGAAGGAGCCCCAGATTAAACCTTCCAATGGAAAAGTCCGATCACCTGTTTCCTTAGATCAAGATCCTTCGACAGTTCCCTTTCACCTTACAGACTGCAAATTCAAATACCTTCAGGGACACAGTGGTGACACATGTACAATGCTGACTTAAGGAAAAGGGAGAGGTTGGGCAGGACATGGGCTGATGGCAGCCTGCCTACTCCTCCAATACACATTCAAAATTTTTTAAAAAGTAGGGCCAGCCGAGCGAAGTCATTTTGCCGGTTGATTTCAGCCCTGTAACTATCATTTGCAAGCTCTTCAGTGTGGCAAATAGAGCTTTGGAATAATCAGTCACATCTAGCTCCCTACTCTCATCTTTTGCACTCCTCTCCCCCTCACTCTGCCCTCTGACTCTACCCAACCCAAATCATTGAGCCTGCTTAACTCTCCCAGCACACCAGGATTTCTTGTTCCCCTGGTCCTTTGCACATGCTGCTCCTCCACTGGAAAGCCCTGTCACAGCCTTGCCCACTCTGTGGATTCCTGCTCATACTTCAAGTCTGAGCTCTCTTATCACTTCCTCCAAGAGGCCTTCCTCCCTAACTCCTTAGGCAGATAAAGGGACCCATGCCTATGTTCCCACATACTTTGTTCATGCCCTCTGTATAAAACACAATAGGTAGGCAGTGCTTTAGAGCCTTGGCTCTAGCGTGAATCCAGCGTCTGGGCTACTCTGTCCTCAGATACCTGCTTGGCTCACTCCCTCATCTCCTTCAAGGCTTTGCTCAAAGCTCACCTTCTCCCAGAGTTCTGCTATGACTACCTATTTAATTCTACAACCCGCTCCTCACGCTCACCACACTGCAGTTCCCCCTCCTCCATCATTGCACTTTTTCCCTTCAAGCATACTATATAATTTACTCATTTATTACATGCAGCGTTTATTTTCAGTCCCCTTCTCTAGAAGGTAAACTCCATGAGGGCAGAGGTCTTCAATTGTTTTGTTTACTGACGTTTCTCAAATGCAAAGAAGGGTGCTTGGCCCATGGAAGAGCTCAATAATGTCTGTGAGTGAATAAATGATTGACTAAGTGGATGGATGGATGGATGGATGGATGGATGGATGGATGGATGGATGAATACCATAATGCAATTTTTTAAGGTCTGGGCCCCCTCTGGTCTGTATGCTTTTCATGTTCTACCATAGTTCCAAGGCACACAGGGGATTTTTAGTTAATGTTTGTTGAATATTCATTTCTAACGAATCTTTCAGTGACTAAAGACAAGAATGAAGAAATCAATCAGTCGCAGGCACCTGGTGAATGTTGACAGTACAGTGAAGATTTTACCCAGTGGAAAACTTCATTTTCCACAACCTCCTGGCTTTGCCACAACTTGACATGCCCGGGAGCCTCTCTGCTGTGGGCACCCTGACTACAGCAGCTGTAACATGGATTTGCCAAGAGGGGTCGCTAAACCCTTATTTTCTTGCCCAGTGCAGAAAACTCAGGCCAGCCAGCACTGCAGACTCAGAGAAGCAGTGGGTGAGAGCAGTACAGAAGAGGCCAGGCGAGAAGCAGCCAGCGCCCCATCCGCGCGTGCGTGACCTCGGGAGTGCTGGGAGTCAACAGAGACAGCTGACTGCTGGGCTCCAGCCTCCAGTTGCCGCTAGCAGCCAAATGCATCTCTTTTCTGACTCACTGCAACCACTGGTGGCTCTTGGAATCTCTTAGTATTTCTGTATTACAGACAGGACTCAGGGCTCAGAGAGGTTGGGTACCGCGGTCACTGTCACAACCAGAATCTAGTGATAGGATTAGAATCCAGAATTGGCAAATACGGCTGTTCCTGCTACCACCCCTTTGGCATCTCTGTTCCAAAAGCAAACAAATTCCAAGTGCAGCATCTGGCTTGGCCTAATTTAGAAGGTCTGTAGGTTCCAAGCTTGGGGAAAGGTGGAGGTAGGCAGTGGGAGATGGGGAAAGGAGAATTCCTCTTCCAGGGACACTGACCCAGCTGCCCTCAGCTCTCCCCATCCCTCCAGACTGTATAACCTTTGCTCCCTTGACTTCAGTTTCCTGGGCTTCTAAATGGTCACTGGCCACATAGAAACTCACTTTGGAGACAGCAGCCTGGAGGGCACATAGGTGCGGGCCAGTGGGAAGAGACCGCAAAAGGTCCCTGATCCATCAATGAAACTATGGTCCAGACAGAGGTACAGGAACCTACCTGGCAAGACCCTGGCCCGTCCATGCCAGAACCTGGGAATCTTTTATTATTTATTTACTTATTTATTTATTTATTATTTTTTGAGATGGTATCTTGCTCTGCTACCCAGTCTGGAGTGCAATGGCGTCATCTCGACTCACTGCAGCCTCTGCCCCTGGGGTTCAAGCGATTCTCCTGCCTCAGCCTCCCAAGCAGCTGGTATTACATGTGTGCACCACCACACATGGATAATTTTTGTATTTTTTGTAGAGACAGGGTTTTGCCATGTTGGCCAGACTGGTCTCAAACTCCTGGCTTCAAGTGATCCACCCGCCTTGGCCTCCCAAAGTGCTGGGATTGTGGGTGTGCGCCACGGCACCCGGCCTAGAACCTGGGAATCTGTAATACTGTGCCCTGGATTCCAAATAACAGGCCTCCCAAGAATTCAGTGAGGAAAGTGTCCTTGGCCCCATTTTATAGGTAACAAAACTGAGGCCCAACGAGGTTCCTCAATCTTGTCCAAGTTCATGCTACTTGCTTGGGCCTGACTGCAGGCTTGTCTGAATCCAGGCCCAGGGTGTTCTCTTTACAGATTCCTGGGCCATAGTGACAGGACCCTAACAATTCCATTAGGTCTGGCCTGGTCTCTAGGTTGCATGAGGTGACCTGGAGTGGAGATCCTGGGGAAGAGGAAGGCCACCATGTTGGGGTCCTAATGGCCCTTGCCTACTTTCCTCCAGCAGGGGCCAAAGGCCAGTTACCCAGTTGGTTGCTACCTGGTTGCCCTCTGGGGAACAGTCTGGCTCAAACCACTTACACTGCAGGGCCTGCTCTTCAAAGGGCACTGAAGGTCTCCCCTTCTCCAGAAAATTTCCCTGACTTCTCCAGCCCCCTCAGAACTTCAACTATTCTTTTCTTTCTTTCCTTTCTTTCCCTCCCTTCCCTTTCCTTCCCTTTCCTTCCCTTTCCTTCCCTTTCCTTCCCTTTCCTTCCCTTTCCTTCCTTCCTTTCTTTCTTCCTTTCTCTCTTTCCTTCTTTTTGACACATAGTCTCACTCTATGGTCCAGGCTGGAGTGTAATGGCATGATCTTGGCTCACTGCAACCTCTACCTTCCAGGTTCAAGCAATTCTCCTGCCTCAGCCACTACAGGCATGGGACTACAGGCATGCACCACTATGCCTGGCTAATTTTTGTATTTTTAGTAGAGACAGGGTTTCACCATGTTTCACCACATTGACCAGGCTGGCCTTGAACTCCTGGCCTCAAGTGATCAGCCTGCCAAAGTGCTGGGATTACAGGCATGAGCCACCGTGCCCTGCCCCTTAAGCTATTCTTTATGGTTCTAATGCCTCCTAGGTATTCTCTGGCCTTAGCACTCAGACCCAAACAGACTGTAAAGACCTTGAAGAGAGGGACTAATGCTTTACTCTGCTTCTTTCTCCCTGAAGCCCGTGGTGGCTGAGCATACAGTAGATGCCAAGTAGCTGCTTTTTGTTTATTTGTTTACTGTTTACATGGGAAAACAGATCCAAAAAACAGCTCTCTGCTTTCCAGGGAATTTTTAACCACAGTTGAAAATGACATCTGTGTCCTGTTGGACAACAGAGAGGAGGGAATTAGCATTATTCATTCACTCAACAAATATTTAATGAGCAACTGCCATGTGCTAGACACCGCTGTAGGTGCTGGCAAGAGAGAAGGCAACAAGACAGACACAACCCTCTTGCAGTTTACCTAAAGCAGGTGACAGAAAATGAGCAACATATGTAAATAAGTATAATATAATTGGGTAAGTACTGTGAAGAAAACTCAAGTTGGGTAGAGGATTGAGAGCAAGAGGGGGTGCTATTCAGGTAGGGTAGTTGGGCAAAGACCCACAGGAAGCAAAGGAGCAACCCACATGGATCTGTAGGGGAAGGAAGAATGTTCCAGGCAGAGGGAGCACCAAGTGCAAAGGCCCTGGGATGAGAGAGTGTATTTGCTGTAGTTGAGGAATAGATCTGCAAGGTTTTGTAAACCTGGATAGCCACTTTGGCTTTTACTATGAGCATGATGGGAAGACAATACAGGTGCTCCAGAGCTACTATGTGAGTTACTCACTGCCTTGTGGAGCTGGCTGGAGGCCCCCAAACCACTCAGGATGCCTGGAACTCTGTGAGGTTCATTCCCTGACTTAAAACTCACTTGGTCTCGTTGCTAGAATGAAGCATCTGACCTGGTTTGGGAATGTCCCCACCCAAATCTCATCTTGAATTGTAGTTCCCACAATTTCCACATGTCATAGGAGGGACCCAGTGGGAGGTAACTGAATCATGGGAATGGGTGTTTCCCATGCTGTTCTCGCGATAGTGAATAAGTCTCATGAGATCTGATGGTTTTTTAAAGGGGAGTTTCCCTGCACAAGGTCTTTCTCTTGCCTGCCACCATGTAAGACATACTTTTTGCCTTCCATCATGATTGTGAGGCCTCCTCAGCTATGTGGAACTGTGAGTCCATTAAAACTCTTTTTCTTTATAAATTGCCCAGTTTGGGATATGTCTTTATCAGCAGCATGAAAACAGACTAATACAGCATCCTTGTTCCTCAAAGGCTAAGGTCTTCCTCTGGGTTTCCTGGCACCCCAGAGCAATATGCTCAACCAGGGGCCATGTCAAAATCACTGGGAAGTTTTTTTCCTAAAACAAATGCCAAGTCCCACCTGTGCCTCACTGACCCAGTCTCTCGGGATGAGCTATGGGATACACATTGCTCATGAAGATCCACAGTCCCAGAGGGGGTATGGGTGGGCCCCCACCCTAAATTGTATCTGCATGTACATGTGGTGTAAGAGGGATGATAATGACCATAGCTTTCATCAGACGCTCCCAAAGATGGAGAATCATATTCCAGGCAAACCAAATGGGGCTGCCACTGAAATGGCTGCGCAATGATAGCCCAAGCCTGGGTGGGCTTGACCCCTCTCCCTCCAGTTCCTTTCCATCCCACCCACTGCCCCACCCCATCCCATCTGCCAGTGTCTTCTTTCTCAGGCTTCTGCATCTCATTACTTTGCTTGGATGTATTTTGATGGCAGCGTCTCCCTTCCTTTCAGCACTTAGGATGCCGCCAGCATCCAATACCTCTTCAAATATGAATAAGCTGTTTTCTTTGCCAGAGCTGCAGCTCAGTGAAGTCAGTCTTTTCTGGGCCCTTTCTGTTTACTCTTCCCCCAAACAAGGTCTTCCTGCTTCAGCTGTCAAAGAGGAGTTTGTTCCAGCGACCCATTTCTCCCCCCTGCCCAGGACTTGGTATCCTGCTTGGGACACAAAGAAAAGGGTCTTGTTTCATTTTCCATTGACACTGTCTACTACTGTCACCCACATTTCAAATCCGAGGGGCCCCGTTCAAGAACTCTGGTGCTGTGGGGGAGACCAAATGACCTCAGCCCTGGGCGTGTAGGGGGTGAGGAGGCCGGAGACAGCAGTGGTGGCCGTGTCAATGGCCTGGTTCCCTGGCTGGGAAGGGGTTGCTATCTGGCTTTGGCAGGCACTGAATTCATCTGCTCATTTTCTGGGCCCGTTTGCCAGGATTCCCTAAGAAGTTCCTTTCTCTTCAGGAGGTATGGTATGGTGTGTTGTGGTCTGATACGGAGTTTTTGTCAAAAGCCCAGGGTTCAAGTCACAAGTTCAAGTCCCAGCTCAGCCACTTACAGACCACGTGGCCAGGCAAACCACGTGGCCACAGGTGAGTTATTAAGCATCTCTGGGCTTCAGTTTCTCCTCTGTGAAGGAAGGTCAGGGAGGAGGGCTCAAGAGGTTATGTGAAATAACAAATATAAATTTGAGCCTCTCCCTTCCAAATTCCATCCTGTCATCCACCAAACCCGACTGTTCCTCCACCTGACCATTTAAACTTTCATTCTTCCATTACTAACTTTTGTTGAGCCGTACTCCACTGTGCACACACCAGTCTTCTGAGACTGAGGCTGATACAGGAAACATTTTAGAGGGAGCTCCTGCCAACTCCTCCCACCGTCGCCAGGGAGGCTTGAGCTCTGTGGAGAAGTCTGCACCCGCATCTCCCTTGGGGGAGCCTCTCAGAGATGATGAGCTGAGAGTTTCTATGGGACTTTTCCTCCCAGTCGTACCACATTTGTGAGTTCCTTCCCACCGGGAAAATTCTTGGCAGGAGGGCTTTTCCTTGATTCTGAAAGGCCCCTTCTGACCTACTGGGCTTCTGTTGAACTAGGTCTCCCTCAAACCTGCACCTGCAGAGCTGGATTCCACCACCTCCCTTCTTCCTGGGAATTCTTGAGCAGGGACAATGCCCACGTATCCCCCCGCTCCCCACTCCAGTCCACTCTGCTATGTTTTTGCAGAGCTAGGAGTGCTTATTTAATGCCTCAAGCCTTCCAGAGAGCAATTTCATCATGCCCCCCAGATTATTGAGCGCATCGAGGCACCCCAGACACCGCACTGAGCACTTGGCAATGTTCTTTCATCCCCCTCCCCGCACCCTGCAGCTGCCTGGAACATTGCTGACCCACGGTGAATAACGCCTTCTGGTATTCATGCCCTTGCACATGGACTCTGGGTTTGGCCATGTGACTTGCTCAGTCAGTGGGACACGAACAAGAGCCACGCAAGCAGCGCTTGACAAGTGCAGTGGGTGGTCCAGAAGCCAGCGCCATGCTGCAGAGAAGCTCAGACTGCAGAGTGATGAGAGGCCATGTGGACAGACCCTGGAGGGTGAGGCATCTTGCACATCCGAGCCCTAACAAAGCACCCGTTAGATTGCAGCCACATAAGTAACCTTGGCAATGCCATGTGAAGCAGAAAGACCCCCAACTGAGTCCCATTCACCAACAGAATTGTGAGAAAGGATATATTATCGTATTCTTAAGCCACTAAGTATGAGGACAGTTTGTCACACAGCATTAGAAAATGGAAATAAAACTCCCAGACCCAGATACTATGATACTCAGTCCCATTTCACCGATGCTGACTCTGAGGTTCAGAGAGCTTGAGGGAATTTCCCAAGGTTGCCCCAAGGAGTAAGTGAATGTGGTGGCCATGAAACACGCACCTTGGATCTCCTGCTGGGGGGAGCTTAATTGACTGACAGCCCCCACCACTGTCCACCTGCATCCACCACCATCCACACTGAGGCCGTGCCTCCTCCAGGGCTGCTCCCAGCTATTAAATGAGCACAGCCAAGGTACTAGCCCAAGCTTATTCCTAGGGGATGCGAATTCCTCCAACGGTCTACTTTGGCTCAAGGACTCCCCATCATTCTGACTGAACCTTTCTTGGAAGTGTGTGGCAGTGCAAGACTCTTCCTACCTCAATCCCCATCCTTCTCTCTTCTCTCCCTGGGTCACATAGTCTGAAGACCCTTCCACCTCCTCCTGCTCCCTCTCTGTCATCCATCGCAGGCGTTTCCTCCAATAAATATATTGCATTTCTAATCCCACCCAGGGGGAAAGCTAAGATTCAAGCTCATGGAGCTTCTGTCTTGATACTTTCCTTTTGTTTTCCTGCAGACACTTTTCCTCCCAGGAAACATGGGCATCTTCAAAAATCAGTACCATCCAGATCTCAGAAGTTCTAAGGCCACAGGAAAGGAAAACTTCAAAGACAGAAAAACAAGGTGCAGGAACCTCAGCAGACACCCCTGGGGGAGTCGGACTGACACCTGGGTCTTCAGGAACTGATGCGATCCAGGAGCCTCCATGGGAGGGACGGCAGGGAGCAAGATGATGTGCGAATGTTTCTTCTCTGTCCTGAGCTCTTTACACACATTAACTCATGGAATCCTCCCAGATATTCACAAGCCAAGTAGTACCATTCCCATTTTATGGAGGACATGAGTCTGAAAGAGGTGAAGCAGCCTGCTAGGTCACACAGCTAACACATGGCAGGGCTGAGACTTAAACCTCAATGGAAGGAAACAACAGCCAGGTGCCTTCCAAATCCTGGGTGTAAATCCCTGCCCTTTGTGTGTTCCTGGGAGGCCTTGGGCACATTGCTTAACCTCTCTGAGTTTCAGTTTCCCCATGTATAAAACTAGGACCCTCCTTGTCTCTTCCTAAGAGCCTTGTGAGCATAGAGAATGAGTCTTGTGTGATCACGTGTTAGATGTGTTAGTCATATTAATTTTGACCCTGACTCCCATCCCAGCCTCCAGACCAGCCAGTTTTCCATTACACTGAGTTGTTTCCATCCTATTGACACAAACAAGATAAGAATTTTTTTTTTAACCCAAACTCCCGGCTGATCACAAATTACACAAGAGTTGATGTCCATGTCTGATTCATAATCTGGTATTGCCTTCGTTTCTATATATATATATATATATATATATATAAAATACATCAACAACGAAAACCCTGATAAATTAGCAAGGGGCACACAAAAATTGAAGGCTCCAAGCCAGGATCCAAAAAAATTCCCCTGGATTCTTTCCCCATGAGGGGAGGTTTTCCACAGGGACGCAGTCCTGTGCCTTGGCTCAGGGACTCGTGCTGTTTTCTCCTTGAAAAAGCTCCTGGGCTAAAAATAGCCAAGCAGCAGGCGGCCCCTTCTGGGGCTTGGAGAATAGGCAGGGAGGGATGGAAGGGAGGAAGCCTTGGCTTCTGGGCGCCTGTGTCCATGAGAAACAGGAGGGAGAGTGGGGCTCTACAATCTGGGATTTTAGGGCAAGGTCGGGAGAAGGGGCTTTGTAGTGAAGGGGAGAAAGAAATGGGTCAAGACTCCTCAAATTCGTTGAACAGGAGAATCCTGAAGAATCACTACTAGTGTTCTCAGATTTACCAGTGGGAGAGAAAAGGGCCCAGGGAGAGAGGGGTAGACTTTGATAGACCAGGAAGAGAGAGGCAGGTCACCACTGTCACCAAACAAGGAAAACCAGAGAGAGCCCCTTTAAAAAAAAAAAAAAAAAAAAAAAAAAAAAAAAAAAACCGACCAAAGAAACAAACAGAAAATAAAATAAAATAAATAAAATAAAATAAAATAAAAACAGGGCCCAGGGGACCCTGGTTTGACTGTTTGAAATGAACCCAGGCCAATGGAGTCACTTCCAAGAAGCCCATGTTCTACAAAAGTTATCCCCTTGCCCTTTCAGTCCTACCCCAGGGACCCCAGCTTAGGCTCCACTCTTCTTTATCCTAAGTGAGCCAACCCAAGATGAACTTCTCTTCTGGAGGGCCACCTCGCCAAGCCATCAGGCAAGGATGGAAGCAGAATCAGGGGCTCTATGGAACTTGGGGTTATGGACTCTTTGAAATGAGAAGGTATCTTCCAGATTTTTCACACTCCCTTGTGTAGGCCTCAACATGCAGATGGGGCATCTGAAGTCCAGAAAGGGTGAACAGCTTGTTCAAGTCACCCAGCAAGTGTGCCAACTCCTAATCCAGCACCACCTCACTGCATGAGCTGCCAGTGATTCATTCTGACCAGGACTTCATTCATTCAGCAGTAATGACTGAGCACCCATCCTGGCTAACACAGTGAAACCCCATCTCTACTAAAAAAAACACAAAAAAATTAGCTGGATGTGGTGGCGGGCACTTGTAGTCCCAGCTACTCGGGAGGTTGAGGCAGGAGAATGGTGTGAACCCAGGAGGCGGAGCTTGCAGTGAGCAGAGATCACGCCATGGCACTCCAGTCTGGGTGACAGAGTGAGACTCTGTCTCAAAAAAAAAAAAAAAAAAAGAGATAAAAAAAAAAAAAGTAAAAGAAAAAGAATGACTGAGCACCTATTCTGCACCAGGCACTGTTGCAGGTGCATAGGTATCCAACAGTATACAGGGAAAGCCTCTTTGATAAGGTAGCATTTGAGCAATGGTGACCTGAAGGCAACAAAGGGTGAGCCATGAGAATATCCAGCAGAACAGTCTAGTCAGGGGCAACAGCAAGTGCAAAGGCCCTGAGGCTTCTCACGTTTAAGGAACAGCAAGAGGCTGGATGGCTGGAGGGGAGTACTTGAGGATGAGGTCAGAGACAGAACAGGAGGGACCTGCAGGCCTCTGGAAGGATCTTGGCTTTCTCCTAGACAGGCCAGAAGCCTTTGCAGGGTTTTGAAGAAGACTAGATCTGATTTGGCATATAAAAGAGTCCCTCTGATTACAGTGTGGAAAAGATGCTGTTGCAGACGGACAATGGCGGGGCCAGATAGGAGGACATCGTAATAGCCCCAGGATGAGGTGGTGACAGTGTGCTCGGCATGATCACTGCTGGGGAGTGAGAAGTGGTTGGATTCTGGATGGAGTCAAGCCTACAGGATCACCACACCCCAGCCCAGCCTGAACACACCTGTTCTAAAGGACTCATCCATTCCAAACTTATTCCAAACTTATTGTTTAAGCTAACTCATTTTTCTACTACTTTATGGCTTACAAAACATTCCTCCTGTATTATTCCACATGACCCTCATTACAAGCCTGTGACATTTGTGAAGAAGGTACTATTATCCTTATTACTCTTATTTTACAGACAAGGAAACTGAGGCACAGACAAGACTGAGGAAACAAGGCTAAGTCCCTTGGGCAAGGCTGCTCAGTCACGCAATCCAGGATTTAGGTGCAGAAGCTTTGTCTCCAGACCCCTGGGTAAGAGATTCCTGTGCCACACACTCTGCTCAATGAAGGTGACTCAAGGATGACCAGAGGATGCTGGAGCAGCTATAATCAATTTGGTTTATGGCTGAGCTGTTCCAACACAGCAGCTACCAGTCACATGTAGCTGTTTAAATTCAAAATGTAAAAATTAATTCTTTAATCATATTAGCCACACTTCAAGTGCTAAATGTGGCTGGTGGCCACCATACGGCATAGCACATATAGTAAAACATTTCCATTATCAGAGAAAATTCTACTGGACAGTGCTGGTACAAATAACCTTTCCTGCCCACTCCAACTCTAACTCCCAATATCAGAATTGAGGGCTTGTGGGTAGAATGTGGTGCCATGCCAACTTCCACTACTCTCAGCTTTTGCCCTGACAACATACCACCTGTACCATATCTTACTTATCTTAATAATTTATTTTAGATTGACTCAATTTTTTTTAAGAGACAGGGTCTCACTCTGTCACCCAAGCAAGAGTACAGTGGCATGACCATAGCTTACTGCAGCCTCAAAATCCTAGGCTCAAGCAATCTTCCCTTTAGCCTCCCAAGTAGCTAAGACTATAGGCACCTGCTACCATGCCCAGATAATTTTTTTAAAAAGACTTGTAGAGATAGAGTTTCACTCTGTTGTCCAGGCTGGTCTCACAATTAGGACAAGGCATATATATAATAGATATTTAAGCTTAAAGAGTGAGTCAATATAGGCTGGGTGTGGCGGCTCATGCCTATAATCCCAGCACTTTGGGAGATCAAAGCAGGAGGATTACAGTTTACTTTTCATCAGAAACTATGGAAAACAGAAGGCATGGGGATGACATATTCAAAGTGCTGAAAGAAAAAGACTTTGAACATGAATTCTATATCCAGCAAAACTATCTTTCAGAAATGAAGAAGAAATTAAGACATTCCTAGATTTTTTTGTAACTGAGAGAATTTATCACTAGCAGACCAATCCTATGGGAAATACTAAGGAGTCATTTAGGCTGTATGAACTAACCAGGAACTCAAATTCACATGAATAAATATAGTATATAAGTAATTACATAGGAAAATATGAAAACAGTTCAAAGATATGTTTTTGTTTATAACTCTTTATTTTAATATCTGATTTAAAAGATAATGGTATAATTCAATAATTACAAAACTGTTACGGTCTTATCATGCATAAGGATGTAAGTTGTATGCCAACAATAGTAGAAAGGAGAGGGACAGCAGTGAACAAAGTTATATTAAAATAAAGTTTTTGTATAGTATACTATTGAAATTAAGTTGATATTAGTCCAAACTAGATTGTTTTAAGTTAAGGTATTGTAATTCCCAGGGCAACCACTAAGAAAGTAACTTTAAAGTGAAAGAAACAAGAAGCAAGTTAAAATCACATATTTAAAAATATCGGTTTAATACAAATAAGGCACCAGTGATAGAATACAGAGAGGAAAAGACATAGGACATTTAGAAAACAAATAGCAAAATGGCAAGTGTAAACCCTACCTAAATGGTAATTACAATAATGTAAACAGATTAAACACTCCAAGCAAAAGTATAAGACATATCATCCAATTATATGATGTTTATAAGAAATACACTTTAGAATCAAACGCATAAATAGATTGAAAGTAAAAGAATAGAATATTTACTATGCAAATGTGCCTCAAAGAGAGCTGGAGTTGCTGCATGAAGACAAAATAGACTTTAAGACAAAATCATCATTGGAGACAAAGAAGGGCATTTTTAAATAACAAAAGGATAAATAGATCATAAAAACATAACAATTCTACGCATATATGCACCCAACAAACAGCTGCAAAATACATGAAGCAAAAAATAACAGAAATGAAGGGAGAAATAGACAATTCAATAATAACAGAAACTTTAATACCTTGCTTTCACTAATGAATATAACAACCAGGCAGATCATCAGCAATGGAATAGAACATTTGGACAACATATAAACCAACTAGATCTAATGAACATCTATAGAACTCTCTACCCAACAACAGCAGAATATACATTCTTCTCAAGTGCACATGGAACATTCTCTAGGATAGACCATATGTCGGGCCATAAAACAAGTCTCAATACATTTAAAAGTATTTTTTTCTGATCACAATTGAATGAAATTGGAAGTCAATGCATTAGTTAGGGTTCTCCAGAGAAACAGAAGCAATAGGATGTACACACACACACACACACACACACACACACACACACAGAGAGAGAGAGAGAGAGGTAAAGATAGATAGAGAGAGAGAGACATATCTATAGGAGAAGATTTATTATGAGGAGCTGGCTTATGCAATTATGGAGGCTGAGAAGTCTCATAATCTGCCATCTGTAAGCTGGAGACCCAGGAAAGCTGGGGGTATAGTTCCAGATTGAGTCCAAAGGCCTGGAAACCAATGGAGCCAGTGATGTATATCCCAGTCCAAGAGCAGGAGAAACTGATGTCCCAGCTCAAGCAGACAGGCAGGAAGCAAAAAAGTGAATCCCTCCTTCCCCTGCTTTTTGTTCTACTCAGACCATCAATAGACTGGATGATGCCTACCTACACTAGGAAGCACAATCTACTGAGTCCACTGATTCAAATGCTAATCTCATCCAGAGACACTTTCACAGACACAGTCAGAAATAATGTATAATCTGTACACCCATTGCTCCAGTCAAATTGGCACATAGAGTTAACCATCACAATAACAACAGAAAATTCAGGAAATCCACACATATGGAAATTAAACAACACAATCTTAAATAACCACTGAATTAAAGAATAAATTACAGGGGAAAGTAGAAATGATCTGACATTAATAAAAGTGAAAACACAACATACCAAACTTATGAGAGGTTACTAAATTAGTACTTAGAGGAAAATTTATAGCTACAAACATTTATATTTTTAAAAAAGAAAGATCTCAAATAAATAACCTAACTTTCCACCTTCAGAAATTAGAAAATTGAAACCAAACTTAATCCAAAGCAAGCCAGAGGAAGGAAATAATAAATTACTGGAGCAGAAATAGAGAATAGAAAAAGAAACAGAGCAAATCAACAAAACTAAAAGTTGGTTCTTTGAAAAGATAATGAAATTGACAAACCTTCAGCTAGATTGACCAAGAAAAAAGAAAGAAAAAATTTGAATTACAAAAATCAGACATGAAAGAGGGGACATGAATACCAATCATACAGAAATAAAAAGGATCATAACGGAATACCAGAAACCACATATGCTAAAAAATTAGATAACTTAAATGGAAAAATTTCTAGAAAGACACAAACTACTCAAATTAAATTAAGAAGAAATAGAAAATCTAGGTCGTGTGTGGTGGCTTACACCTATAATTCCAACACTTTGGGAGGCTGAGGCAGGTGGATAGCTTGAGCCTAGGAGTTCAAAACAAGCCTAGGCAACATGGCAAAACTCCGCCTCTACTAAAAGTATAAAAAAGTAGCCAGGCATGGTGGTGTGCCCCTGTAGTACCAGCTATTTGGGAGGCTGAGGTGGGAGGATCACCTGAGTCCAGAAAGTCTGCAGTGAGCTGCAATGAGCCATGATGGCACCACTGCACCCCAGCCTGGGCAATAGGACTGAGACTCTGTCTCAAAGAAAAAAAAAAAAAAAAAGAAGAGGAAGAAGAAGGAGGAGAAGAAGGAGGAGAAGGAGAAGAAGAAACAGAAAATCTGAATGGACCTATAATAAATAAAGAGATTGAATTAGCAACCGAAAAACTTCCCACTAAGAAAAGCCTAGGCCCAAAAGTCTTCACTGGTGAATTCTACTAAACATTTAAAGACGAATCAACACAGACTCTTCCAAAAACAGAAAAGGAGGGAACACTTTTCAGTGATTTCATGAAGCCTGAATTACCCTGATATCAAAGCCAGGCAAAGAGATCACAAGAAAGGAAAACTACAGATCAATACCTTGTATAAATATGGACACAAAAATCCTCAACAAAATACTTGCAAACTGAATGAAGCAACCAATAAAAAGGATAAAACACCACAACCAAGTGGGATTTATTCCAGGAGTGCAAGATTGTGTTAACATCCAAAAATCAATCAATGTAAGCCAGAGCAATCAGACAAGAAAAGGAAATAAAGTGTACTCAAATGAGTAAAGAGGAAATCAAACCTCTCTGTTCACCAATGATATGATCGTATACCTAGAAAACCCTAAAGACTCATCCAGAAAGATCCTAGATCTGATAAATGAATTCAGTAAAGTTTCAAGATACAAAAGCAACGTGCACAAATCAGCAGCACTGCTATATACCAACAGCAACCAAGCAGAGAATCAAATCAAGAACTCAACCAGTTTTACATAGCTGCAAAAAAATAATAATAATAAAATACATATGAATATACGTAACCAAGGAGGTGAAAGACCACTACAAGGAAAGCTACAAAACGCTGCTGAAAGAAATCATAGATGACACAAACAAACGGAAACACATTCCATGATCACGGATGGGTAGAATCAATATTGTGAAAATGACCACACTGCCAAAAGCAATCTACAAATTCAATGCAATTCCCATCAAAATACCACAATCATTTTCACAAACTAGAAAAGCAATCCTAAACTTCATGTGAAACCAAAAAGAGCCCTCACAGCTACAAAACTAAGCAAAAATAATAAATCTGAAGGCATCACATTACCTGACTTCAAACTATACTGTAAGGCTATAGTCACCAACACAGCATGCTACTGGTATAAAAATAGGCACATAGACCAATGGAACAGAAGGGAGAACCCAAAAATAAAGCCAAATACTTACAGCCAATTATCTTCAACAAAGCAAACAAAAACATAAGGTGCGGAAAGGACACCCTATTCAACAAATGGTCCTGGGATCATCGGCAAGCCACATGTAGAAAAATGAAACTGGATCCTCATCTGCCCCTTTATACAAAAATCAACTCAAGATGGATCAAAGACTTAAATCTAAGACCTGAAACCATAAACATTCTAGAAGGTAACACTGGAAAAACTATTCTAGACATTGGCTTAGGCAAAGAGTTCATGACCAAGAACCCAAAAGCAAATGCAACAAAAACAAAGATAAATAGATGAGACTTAATTAAACTAAAAAGCTTCTGCACAGCAAAAGAAATAATCAATAGAGTAAACAGAAATCCACAGAGTGGGAGAAAATTTTTGCAAACTATACATCCAACAAATAACTAATATCCAGAAGCTACAAGGAACTTAAACAAATCAGCAAGAAGAAAAACAAATAATCCCATCAAAAAGTGGGCAAAGGACATGAATAGACAATTCTCAAAAGAAGATATACAAATGGCCAACAAACATATGAAAAATGCTCAACATCACTAATTATCAGGGAAATGCAAATCAAAACCATGATGCAATACCACCTAACTCCTGCAAGAATGGCCATAAATAAAAAATCAAAATATAATAGATGTTGGTGTGGACGTGGTGAAAAGGGAACACTATTACACTGCTGGTGGGAATGTAAGCTAGTACAACCACCAGGAAAACAGCATGGAGAGTCCTTAAAGAACTAAAAATAGAGCTACCATTTGATCCATCAATCCCACCACTGGAGGAAAAGAAGTCATTATGTGAAAAAGACACTTGCACACACATGTTTATAGCAGCACAATTTACAATTGCAAAATACAGAACCAGCATAAATGTCCATCAACCAGAAACTAGTGAAAGAAAATGTGATATATATACACACACCATGGAATACTACTCAGCCATAAAAAGGAATGAAATAATGGCATTTGCAGCAACCAGGATGGAGTTGGAAACCATTATTCTAAGTGAAGTAACTTAGGAATGAGAAACCAAACATTATATGTTCTCATTTATAAGTGGGAGCTAAGCTATGAGGACTTGAAGGCATAAGAATGGTAACAATGGACTTTGGGAACTTGGGGGAAACGGTGGGAGGGGGTGAGGAATAAAAGACCACGCCTGGGTACAGTGTACACTGCTTCGGTGATGGGTGCACCAAAATGTCAGAAATCACCACTAAAGAACTTATCCATGTAACTAGATACCACCTGTTCCCCCCAAAACTATTGAAATAAAGAAAGAAAAAAATCAATCAATGTAACATACCATATTAATAGGATAAAGGACAAAAACCATGTGATTATCTTAATAGGCATGCGAAAAGCATTTGACAGAATGCAACATTCTTTCGTGATAAAAACACACAAAGAAACTAGGAATAGCTTTCTTCAATCTAATAAAGAACATCTATGAAAAATCCACGGTTATCATTCTTAATGGTGAAAGACTTAAAATTCTCCTTGTAATATCAAGAATAATAGAAGGATGTCTGCTCTCACCATTTCTATTCAACATTATACTGGATAGTCTAGTCAAGACAAGTAAGAAAAAGAAATAAAAGGCATCCAGGCTGTGGGAAACAAAAGGAGTAAAACAATCTCAATTTGTAGATGATATGATCTTATATATAGAAAAACCTAAGGAAGCTACAAATACACAAACTATAAGAGCTAATAAACATGCAACAAGTTGCAGGATACAAGATCAAAATTTACTACAAAGCAACAGTAATCAAGACCATATGGTACTAGAATAAGGGTAGAAATATAGATCAGTGGAATGAAATTGAAAGTCCAGCTGTAAACCTTTACATTTATGGTCAACTGATTTTCAACAAGGGTTCCAAGATAATTCAGTGGGGGCAAAAATAGTTTTTTTCCAACAAATAATGCTGAGACAACTGGATATCCACATGCAAAATGATGGAATTAGACTCCTACCTTATACCATGTGCAAAAATTAACTCCAAATGGATCAGAGGTCTAAATGCAAGAGTTAAACCTATAAAGCTCTTAGAGAAAAACATAGAAGTAGATTTTCGTGAGCTTGGGGTAGGTAATGGTTTCTTAGGTATGGCACTGAAAGTACAACTTATGAAAAAAATACTTAAATTGAACTTCATCAACACTAGAAACTTCTGTACTTCAAGGGACACTATCAAGAAAGTAAAAAGGCAACTCTCAGAAGGGAGAAAAGATTTGCAAATCATATCTCTGATAAAGGTCTAGTATTTAGAACATATAAAGAAATCTTACAGCTCAATAATAAAATGACAAATAACCTAATTTTTAAATGGGCAAATGATTTGAATAGAGATTTTTTCCAAATGTACATAAGTGTGCAATAAGCCCATGAAAAATGTTCTCAAAACTACAATTAGATACTACTTTATACTCATTAGGATGGCTAGAATAAAAATGACAGACAGTAACAAGTGTTGGCAACGATGTGGAAAAGTCGGAATCTTCATACACTGCTGGTTGGATTGCAAAATGATACAGCCACTTTGGAAAACAGGCAATTCTAAAAAGTTAAACACACAGTTACTATATGACCCAACAATTCCACTCCTAGGTATATACCCAAGATAATTTAAAACATATGTGCAGGCAAACACTTGTACCCATATGTTCATAACAATATTATTCATAATAGCCCCAACATGGAAACAACTTAGTCCATCAACTGATGGATGATTAAACAAAGTATGATATATCCATACAATGGAAAATGAGTACTGATTCATGCATTAACATGGATGAACCTTGAAAACATACATTAAGTGAGAAAAACCAGTCACAAAAGACCACACATTGTATTACTTCATTCATATGATATGCCTAGAAGAGTCAAATTCATAGAAACAGAAAACGAGTTAGTGGTTACCAAGGGCTGGAAACACAGATGGGAATGGAGAATTAATGGGTATCAGATTTCTTTTTTGGAGTGATGAGAATGTTTTGGAATTAGATAATTGCATAACTTTGTGAATATACCTTAAAACACTGAATTGTATATTTTAAAGGGTGAATTTTATTTTGTTTTATTTCCTTTTATTTTTTTAAAATAGGGTCTCACTATGTTGTCTAGGCTAGTCTCAAACTCCTGGCCTCAAGTGATTCTCCTGCCTTGGCCTCCCAATGTGCTGGGATTACAGGCACAAAAAGAGTGAATTTTATATATGAATTATATCTCAGTAAAGCAACTTTATTTTAAAACTGAGTAATTATTATCACTATCATCCTGGTCCCAAGTCTAGAAACCCATCTAGAATGGACTCTGAAAGGTCAAGGGTGCTGGTGCCTTCCACCAGGCACAAGGTGGAGATCCCTCAATCTTTGCCTGCTCAAGTGAAGGGAAAAGGAAGTTGAGCCTGGGCTATGTCCAAGACTGCAGGAGGAACTTTTGCCCTGACTCAGCACCAACTATATCGCCTGTAGACTCATGGGTCAGGAGGGTAAGCCTGAGTGGGGCTGGGGTGAGTTTGTTCTCCTGCTATCAGTTCTGTGTCTGCACAGCTGGTGAGAGCAGGCAGAGGGCGAGACTGGCTGGCTTAGACCTCCCGGCTGTGAGTTCACATCTCAGTTTGGCTGAGCCGTCTGCCTGAAGTCATGATGCTCCCTGGGAAGCTCAACCTCTCTCAGATATCTGCATCTTTGGTCTCCTTAAGTAGTGCCCAGGTGGCCAAGGGGTCTATCCACTGTGAAGTTCCTTGCCCCACTGGGGCTGGGGAACAGACAGAGGCCCAGATGCAGGGAGTGGCCCAAGGTCCTTGATGGGTGAGGAAAAGAACTCCAGTCTCCTGGGTCCCTGGCTCCAGTGTACTTCAGAAAGCATTTTTCCTAAAACAGTTCTCCCAGGAGACGCTACTTGTGTCCTGGGAGCCATCCAAATTTATGATTTATGGAAAAATCATTACTGCTTGGCAATGGCTCATCTCCAGCCCAATGACAAGCTGCTTACTTCCACCCCTCTGTTCCCAGTGCCCAGTAGCTTCCAGGAACCAATCCACCCAGCCTTTTTCTCTCTCTCCCAGGGTCAGTCATCATAACATGGATCAATGATCAAGCCCAGGGTTACACGGTTACTTTACATACATGATCCACCCGCAACCCTGTACGGCAGGAACTCTTATGATGCCCACTTTCAAGGAGTAAACTGAGGCATAGAGAGGTTATGTCAGTTGCCCAGAATTCCAGAAAGCACTGGAGGAAACATCTGAACCTGATGTCTTTGGCTGCACTCCTCTCATGAACACTTAAACCATTCAGGAAATGAAGAGATAATTGCCCCCAAACCTGGGAGAACAGTAACCCCCACAGGCCAGGTGGGCAAATGGGCCACCCAGGGGCTACTCTTGCCTGTTCCTGCAGCCCTGGCAGACATCATTCATCTATGCCAGCACTTTTTTCAGGGCTTTAGCATAAGGCCATGCAGATTGTATACAGGGAGTATAGTCACACAGATCACAATGTGAATTCTGCCTCTGGAGTTGTGCAGTGCACAACCTACACAGCTGTATGTGTGAGCCCTGACTTTTCACCAGGCCTTGCGTGGGACACCCTGCTCCCTTCTTCTAACCTAGTGAACTCTGCTCATCTTGCAAGACCTGGCTCAAATTCTCCCTCCTCCTGGAAGCCATCCTGAACCAGCCCAGGCCACCTTGCTGTCCCTTACTCTGGATCCCCATAGACAAATCCTTTCCATTGGGTATTGAGTGGCTGCTTCCATATGTGTGCCTGTGTGTATCTGAATGTCCTTGATGAGCTTCAGGAGGGCAGAGGCTGGTTTCAAAGTGACTTGTTTCTCCCACCTCACCTGACAGGGCTCTATAAATACTTGCTCATTGGCAGATCTTCAGATTATGAAAGATGAGGCAAAAAATCCAGAAATGAATCAGAGATTTTCAGGGCCGGAGGAGTCTCTATAAGAGATCTATTTTATAAGTAGAGAAACTGAGGCTCTGAGTGGGAAGTGGTTTGCCCAAAATCCCAAGGTCAGTGGGTGCTCTGACACCATGTCCAGTGCTCTTTCTGTTGACTACTGCGGGCCTGGGTACTTGGCTGCCTCTCCCAAAGAAACGCCAAAGTAGTTTTGCCTATGGAGTCCACATACTTGTCTACCTGATTTCTTGGAAAGTCCCCTATCATGAAGTCCTGTATTTGGGGTATTGGAAAGGGCTTTCAAAGCTTGGTCCAACCACCCTTCAATTCCTGAGGACCACCCACCCTTTGCCCAGAGCTGGCCCCCCGACCTGAACAGATACTATCTTTTTCTGGTTCTATTAAACCACCTATTTTTGAGTGATCAAGCTACAATTTTTTTTGTTTCCCCCAAAAAACCTCAGGTCAGAGCAGCTCAGGGAGGATTTAGGAGCCTTTCCAATCTTGTTGTAGTCTAGCTGAGCATCTCTAGAGTATCTGCTCGCCCTTTCCCCCTCCCCCAGCTCAGCTAGGACAGAAGCAGCTGCTTCCCAAGGGATCTCCGTTGCTGGAATCCAACCACCATCCCAGGCCTGCCCACTGTGACTAAGCCAGCCAGCAATACTGCAGCAGCCACCACCCGACAACCTGGGGTTTTTCCACTCCAGAAATGCTGCAGGATCTGTGTCCCTGACTGACCCATCAGAATAGCGGTTGGCTAAAATTAAGCCACCTGTACTAAAGTCTCATTTTCCTGGGGGCTTCAGGTCTGGCTTTATCAAGGCACAGAAAAGAAAGCCCCTATCAATGCTTGGAGGTCTTCATTGGTTGGAAGAAGTGTTTGGGGATGCTAGGGCCACACAGGAGAAAAAAATAGCAGGCTAGTGTAAGGGTCCCCTTTTCAACCCAAAGAAGAATATTTTTATTGGAGGAAGAATTGGAGCTTCTGCAATATGATAATAAATGACTAAAGGAAACAAAGAAATTAATATAATTTGTTACTACATGCCAGGCATTTTCATTGATGTTTTGCTTATTCCTCACAACTAAATTAGAAATTAGTGTGATTGCCCCATTTTACAGGTATGAAAACTGAGGCTCAGAAAGCTTAAATACTTGTCCAAGGTCAGAAGACTAGGATTTGGATGCAGATCTATCTGATGACACAGCTCAGGCTCTTTCTAGTGCACCATCCTACTGGGAATTAGCTCCAATGTTCAAAACAAACCTAGCCGCATTCTCGTCGCACAAGTATTTTTGCATGAGCTGGGATGAGGATGGGCTTTAGGGTAGAAGCGAAAGACCACTAGTCTAGCTCTTAGGAGGCTTTGGGTGTGGGTTCTGCTCCCTACTCAAGGAGTGAAGCTGCTTCTTGTCTTGGGCCTGCACCTTGTGTGCCTCTTTAGTGAAGCAGGAAGGACTCGGAGGTCTATAAGATGCCTACACCACGCTAGGCTCCTATTTATTCTCTCTGGTAGACGGTCCTGTCTCCTACTGGAGGAGAGTGGGTGGGAGGCAATGTAATGTCAGAGGCAAGAGCAGAGGCTTTGAAGCCAGGCAGATCTGAGTGTTAGGTCCCGTAAGGATTTGAGCAATGTGCTTAACCCTCCCAGCCTCAGTTTCCCATCCTTAAAATGGAGCTAATGTTATTAGTATATTTAGTCTCTGCTGTATTGCAACCTCAGTGTGACCAACAGAATATGGTGGAAGTGGTGGTATGTCCCTTCTGAGATTAGGTGATGAAAGATGAAAGGCAATGGCACCTGTCTCTCTCTCTCTCTCGCTCTCTCGTTCTCTCTGGCTCTCTCTCTCTGCCAGCTCATTGCTCTGGGGGAAGCCAGCTGTGATGTCATGATGACCCTCAGGCAGCCTATGGCCCACATGGCAGGGACTGAGGTCTCTGGCTGACAGCCGATGAGGCATCGCCACCTGCCAAGGGCCACAGAGTGAGCCTGGAAGCCCAGTCCAGTTTTCAGATGACAGCAGCCCCTGCCTGCAGCTGGACCTCAAGGGGCCTCCTGTGAAGCCCCGAGCCAGGATCAGCAGCTCAGCCACTCTTGAAACCCTGGCCTCCAGAAACTGTGAGGCAGTAAGTGAAGTAAGCATTTGTGGTCTTAAGATGTAAGATGCGGTGTGGGGATATATGTTTCACGGCGGTACATAACTGGCACCCGCCCCCAACCCCGCTGCTGTCAGCACTCCTGGGGCCCAGCAAAAGAACTCTTATCTGTTGTTTCCCCTTCAGGAAGGCGCTGTGCTGCTTTGGGCCTCAGTTTCCTCAGCATCACAATTGGTGACAAAGAGGCCTTCTTAAGTTTGAGATGAAGACAAACAGAAATGAGTTCAGAGTCCAGGTGATTTCTGCGGCAGGAGGGCACCTCTATAGGCCGTGAAAACCCATCCATCTGTTACCAACCCTGAGGCCTCTGTCCGCAGAGCCCCAAATGCTACTTTTTACTTTTTACATTTCCCTTTTACATTCAAGTCTTGCTGCAATCAAGGGGGACCAAGCAGTCCTGTTTTTTTGTTTTGGTTTTGAACTAAACTAGGTTTGCAGGGTGGTGGTGGTGGGTTGTAGAATCAGTGTATGCTCACAAAATAAAACTAAAACAGCTCAAAAACCTATGAAATATACAATAAATATATTTTCCTACCCTTCACTCCAAACTCTGTCTTACTCACAGAGAAAACTACTATTAAGACTTGCTTGGCCAGGCATGGTGGCTCACGCCTGTAATCCCAGCACTTTGGGAGGCCGAGGTGGGTGGATCACCTGAGGTCAGGGGGTCGAGACCAGCCTGGCCAACATGGCGAGCCCCCCAACCCGTCTCTACTAAAAGTACAAAAATTAGTCAGGCATGGTGGTGGACACCTGTAATCTAAGCTACTTGGGAGGCTGAGGCAGGAGAATCGCTTGAACCCAGCAGGCAGACGTTGCAGTGAGCTGAGACCACACCACTGCACTCCAGCTCCAGCCTGGCGACAGAGCAAGACCCTGTCTCCAAAAAAAAAAAAAAAAAAAAGAATTGCTTATGTTCTTTCACATACATAAGTTTCCTATGCATAGATAAGCAGATCCATTTGTTTATACCTATTTGTAGCCCAAAAGTATGATAATATACACACTGCTTTGTACTTTGCTTTTTCAGTGTATCTTGGACTTCTTTCCTTGTTTGCATATCTAGACCTACCTCATTCTCTTTCCTTCAATCGTGTAACCATTATTTATTGAGCACCCGCTATGCACTAGATCCTGTTCATATACCACAGATTTAATGAGTATTTACCATGCTCCCGGTACTGGGCTAGCCCAGGGCTTCTCACCCTTGGCACTATTTATATTTAGGACCAGATTATTCTGTGTTGTTGAGAGGAGGTGAACCCAGTACAGGACACCAAGAAGGAAAGTTGTTGAGGTAGGAAGAAAACCAAGGGACTGTAACATGGAAAGAGCCACCTTACAGCTTTCATAACATTTCACCGTACGGAGGGATCACACAATGTATTAGGCCATTTCCTTATTGTTAGACTTTAATTGTTCTGACTTTTTTGCTAGCATAAAAAACACTGCAATGAACATCTTTATATGTCCATCTCTGCACACAACTTCAAGTGTATCCATGAGATAGATTCCTGGAAGATAATTTGGCACTATCAAGGGTGTACGTCTTCAAATGTTTGACAGATACTGCTAAATTGCCCTGCAGAAAGTTAATCAAAGCTGAGTACAGTGGCTCACACCTGTAATCCCAGCACTTTGGGAGGCAGAGGCAGGTGGATCACCTGAGGTCAGGAATTCAAAACCAGCCTGGCCAACATGGTGAAACCCTGTCTCTACTAAAAATACAAAAATTTGCTGGGCATGGTGGCATGCACCTGTAATCCCAGCTACTCAGGAGGCTGAGGCAGGAGAATTGCTTGAACCAGGGAGGTGGAGGTTGCAGTGAGCCGAGATCGTGCCATTGCACTCCAGCCTGGGCAACAAGAGCAAAACTCTGTCTCAAAAAAAAAAAAAAAAAAAAAGGTTAATCAAATTTATATTCCCAAGAACAGTATATAAGAGAGCCTGTTTCTCCACACCTAGCCAGCATCAGGTCTTTTTGGAAGACTGAGCACAAAGTGGGTATAAATGGGAACCTGTGTTGAAAGCCAAACACTAGCCCCACTGACCACAGCAGACTACTTCCTGGGCCATCGCCTCCTTGAAGGAGTCCGGAGGATCATCCAGGAGAGGATGCTGATAGGACGGAGAGAAAAAAGGCTAGAAGCGAAGCTCTTCTCTTTCCTCCTGTATCCCTCCTAGCAGCAGCACGTTAGTAATGATTCCTTCACATATGCATTCAGTACACAAATGCTTAGCAGCATTGGAGCAAGTATTCATTGCACAAATACTTCAAATAAGGCTCTAGGTTGGGTGTATTTGTATTTTGATAGGTAATTCAACAGAATCCTCTCTTCCTCTTTTCCTCTCACCAGGGAATGTTCTTTTAACTTCTCAACCATACACATACATGTACACACACACATACACACACACGCCCCCACACATACACACACACCCAGGGTTTATCAAGGTCTCCACCACCCATATGTGAGCTCTGAACAGACCAATATGTTCTTTAAAATGGACAGTCTTGAAACACTTCAGCATTTGTTTGGTTGGGGAGGAGAAACACTGACTGCATATGTGCAAAAATTACTGATCTGAGGTTTATAACACCTTTATTCATTTATTCATTCACTGAACAAATATTTATTAAGCACCTCTCATGATCAGGAGAGGAAGACAGAGGAAGTAGAGAATAGATCTAACTTACGTGGGTATGTTTACAAAGCATTGGCCAAAATATGTTTCAGATTCCTTCTTCCACGCTTTGTGCTAAGTGCAGGGGAAAGAATGATGAGCAGAAACAGACGCAGGCCCTCCACTCAAGGACATTATAATGAAATGGGGAAGGCAACCATTACTTAACAAACTCACTAATAAATCCATAGCTAGGACCACGACGAGTGCTGGGGAGAAGTGCTGGAGCCAGCCATGGGAGATTCTGGCCTCACTGGCTGGGGGTTAGGAGGTGGAGGTCAGAGTGGATGTACTGGTTGAGCAGATGTGCAGGTGGGAAGTGAAGGTAGCATGGACTGAACAGGTAGCAGGGAAGATGGGAGACAGAGACAGATCTGAGACCTACTCAGGAACTAAACTCCCAGTGGGGCGAGGAGACAGAGATGTACACTCTTGGGTTTCTGGCTCATGGCGAGATCTTTTCCAAAGGCTGGAAATATTGGAAGCGCCCCAGGTTACAGGCTCTAAATGCAACGCAATATTTTAACTTATTTGGACTTTTATGTCCCAGCTTTTCCATCACACAATTTGCCTAACTTGAGTCACCCTCGCTGACTAAGGATAGGGGTAACTTACAAGGAGATGTTTACAAGTTCTTGCTAAAATAGAGTACAAACTCCTCAATCCTAGCTCTCATGTCAGGGAGACCTGACTCAGTTTATCCACACTTGTTGCTCCTGCTTCCATTTCTCAATTTTCTTTGCCATTTTCCAGACCAGACAACTTCTCAGGAGGCCCAGGAAAGGGTTTTGAGTTTGGAGAAAAAAGGAAATCAGTTGCTCCTAGCTACCAGCACCAAACCGTGTACAATTCCATTTCAGAGTTTTGACTACCTGAGATTGGAGACTGCAGGGCACTGCTAGTAGGAAGATATGAACATAGCAAAAGCACTCAGCAGAGAGAGCTCAAGAGAGAGGGGAGATTTTTTTCTTCCACGTTATCCACTTGGGCATGAGAGGGGTAGATTTAAGTTTTGTCAGTCATATGAGTCCCCTCTGAAAAACCTGCATTAACTTGGACCATATGCCCACTTTATTTCAGAGATATTTGTCCCTGTATCTCCAGCACCCAGAGTAATGCCTGTACATAGTAAGTGTTCAGTAAATACTTGTTGCCTAAATGAATGAGATGACCTTTTTTTTTTTTTTTTTTTTTTTTTTTGAGACAGAGTTTCGCTCTTGTCACCCAGGCTGGAGTGCAATGGTACGATCTCAGCTCACCACAACCTCTGCCTCCCAGGTTCAAGCGATTCTCCTACCTCAGCCTCCCAAGTAGCTGGGATTACAGGCATACGCCACCATGCCCGGCTAATTTGGTATTTTTAGTAGAGACGGGGTTTCTCCATGTTGGTCAGACTGGTCTCGAACTCCCTACCTCAGGCGTTCCCCCCACCTCGGCCTCCCAAAGTCCTGGGATTACAGGCGTGAGCCACCGCACCCGGCTGAGAGATGACGTTTTAATCTCTCATTTAGATGTCCGTCCTTTTAGTCCAGTTCTTCCGTCACCAAACAGTTGTTTCAAGCAGGCATCTCTGGTCTCACATTTAGCATCATTAATAAGAGAGAAGACTTTATCCCCAGGAGAAGCAGAGTCAGGAGAGGGCTGGGGCTCGGGATGGCAACTTGTCCATTCAGAGTAACGAGGAAACCTTTTCTGTGGGCAGCCAGAGTCCTTTGATTCCAAGATGCACAATTTATTCTCATTTTATTTTATCATATGTTATTTATTTACTTATTTGAGACAGGGTCTTGCTCTGTCACCCAGGCTAGAGTGCATGGTGCGATCACGGCTCACTGCAGCTTCAACCTCCTGGGCTCAAGCGATCCTCCTGCCTCAACCTCCCAAGTAGCTGGGACCACAGGTGCACACCACCATGCCCAATAAATTTTTTATTTTTAGTAGAGACAGGGTCTCACTATGTTGCCCAGGCTGGTCTCAAACTCCTGGGTTCAAGCCATCCTCCTACCTTGACCTCTCAAAGTGTTGAGATTATGGGCACGAGCCACCGCGCCTGGCCCTGAGCACTTTTTATATGCAGCTTTTTCTTCTCCCCAGTATTGTTTCAGACCCTGTGCTCTCTGGCATTCCTCTTCCAACTCTGCTAATCCTTCCACAAATCCTAGGCTAGGCCCAAGGAACTGACCTGACAACAGTAGAACCCTCCTGTGTGGGTGGAGAAGGGGAGAAACTGAGCCACAACAAATCCCTTTTAGCAGCTAGGAGAAGCAAAGGCCTAAGAACCCTGATACCGCAATCGCTCCTATCCTATTCAATAATGGTAGCTTGCATTTATGGAGCACTAAGCATTGTATTACATTTTGATTGTTTGTTTTGAGACAGGGTCTCCCACTATCACCCAGGCTGGAATGCAGTGCCATGATCACAGCTCACTACAGCCTCGACCTCCCAGAATCAAGTGATCCTCCCACCTCAGCCTCCTGGGTAGCTGGGACCACAGATACACGCCACCATGCCTGGCTGATTTTTTGTATTTTCAGTAGAGACAGGGTCTCGCCACATTGCCCAGTCTGGTCTCAAACTCCTGGCCTCAGGTGATCTGCACACCTTGGCCTCCCAAAGTGCTGGGATTACAGTTGCTGACATTTACTAATGATACAACCTTGGACCTCAGTTTTCTCATCTGTAANTCAGCCTCCTGGGTAGCTGGGACCACAGATACACGCCACCATGCCTGGCTGATTTTTTGTATTTTCAGTAGAGACAGGGTCTCGCCACATTGCCCAGTCTGGTCTCAAACTCCTGGCCTCAGGTGATCTGCACACCTTGGCCTCCCAAAGTGCTGGGATTACAGTTGCTGACATTTACTAATGATACAACCTTGGACCTCAGTTTTCTCATCTGTAAACAGGGTTTAATATGAGCACCTCCTTCTGAGGGTTGTCAGGAAGATGACATTAGCTGATGCAGGTGATGTGCTCAGGCAGTGCCTGGCCCTTGGTAGGTGTTCAGCACATGTCACCAGGTGTCTCAGATTGTTTAAAGTGGCAAACCTATGAGACAGGTGTTACCATCGCTGCTGCGATGAGGAAACTGAGACCCAAAGAGGCAAAATAATTTGCCCAGGTTGACACAGTTCATATATAGAAAGACTATGCTTCGCGGTCATACAGCCGGTCCCAAGCCATCTTCTTAACCACTGTGCTCACTGTCTCTATCGATCCCCTTTTACAGATTAGGAAAATGAGATTTGGATGAGTCCTGTTTACAAAGACAGAAGAAGGACGGCCCCTGTGGGGCAGACTAGGTCTCCTGACATTGCTGTTTGCCCTGAGAGCCCTGGGAGGTCCCAGAGAGATGAACTACCCAGTTCATCTACCCAGTGAACAGAGAACCCTGCAGTCCAGGCACCAGCCACGGACCACGCTGCCCACAGCTGCTATGTCACCTCTCTCAGCTTTCTGCAATTTGGTCGCATCCCAGGGAAAAACTGTCACATTTTCACAGTGGTCAAGGCCTCCCCCGGCCCCTGCATCACCACCACCACCAAAAGCATCTGCTCGTCCCTGGGGAAAGAGGCAGCCTCAGAGGGTGAATCATCCTGGGGAATGAAAATTACTTCTGAGATGCCTTCTGGGCACTAAAGTATTGGCATGTCCAGGTTGATGGGGACAATGACACGGAAGCCTGGAAATTGAACTGGAGAATGAGCTGCCACATCCCCACACCAGGCTAGACCAGTGCCCTGTGCACACTGGAAGAGATGGACCCTGTCTAATGCAAGAACCCTTTTCGGGCACTCAGATGCCTGAGCCACCTTGATGGAGAGCTGCACCCTGTGTGCTGTTTCTAGGAGTCGAGACAGATCTCGCTGCACCATCCAAACCACCCCCAACACTGTCTTATAACCAAAGGGATAAAGATGAGCATGTGCAGAACTCCTACTGCGTGCTAGCCCTGAACTTGGTCATTTCATCCTTCCATCGTCTCATGTAATCTACACCACAAACCAGCAAGGGCACACATAATCATCCTTATTTTCCAGAGGAGGGGCCTCCCTGAGGCTCTCTGGGGCTCAGAGAGATTGAGTGCCCCGCCCAAGGTCACACACGTAGAGCTTGCGAGGCAGAGAAAGGGTTCAAATGCTGCCTTTCCTGCTATACTTAAGTGCCTTTGCTTGGACTGACCCAAGGTCTTGTCTCTATGAGACAACAGGGAGGTGGTTTGAGGAGCCAGCATCATCCTGGGACAGAGAAGAGGACTTAGGTGGTTCATCACTGCACAGTGGCCTAGAGGTCTGTTTCTGTGGGGGCTCTTGGAGTTCCCCAGCTTTTGCACAGATGCTCCCCAGAAGCAATGGCTTCGGATTCCACATCCAAGTGGGGCCTCTGAACAATCTTGGGCCTTGGGATCTCTTTCTCGCCCAGGCTCTGGAATGTCTGGCTGGGAAGAGGGCCCGAAGCCGGGGGCGCTTCTGTCTCAAACTGATTTCAAATAAAATTCAGTCCCCAGAGAGTCATCCATCTGGGAGAGAAGGAGCCTGTGACATTCCCGGGGCCTCCCTGGGCAGATCTGGCAAAAACCAGAGCAGGCCCGAGGCAGTCTACCCTGCAGCTCCCCGGCCCTAGGGCCTGCCAGGTGGCACAGACTCTGGCCTTGTATGGGCAAAAGTGTCCCGCTAAGCCTGACTTTGGAGTCAGCTTTATCTCTATTTTTGGCCCCCAGGGGTAGTGTTGGTCTCTCCTCTGAGCTCTCATTGGCTCAAACATCAGCTAGGCCTACCAGGATCCTTGAAGCTCCTCTAGGGGCAAGGGCCGGTGGGGAGAGGTTAGCTTGAAAGTCCAGCCTCGGGGAGGAGAACATCGCTAAAAATAATAACAACATCAACAACTAGCTATGACTTCCTGCCAGGCATCATGCCGAGAGCTTTCCACAGATTGTCCCTTTAAGATCTTAAAGAGGGCTGGGTGTGGTGGCTTACGCCTATATTCCCAGCACTTTGAGAGGCCGAGGCAGGCAGATCACTTGAGGTCAGGAGTTCGAGACCAGCCAGGCCAACATGATGAGACCCCCGTCTCTACTAAAAATACAAAAATGAGCCAGGTGTGATGGTGTGTGCCTGTAATCCCAGCTACTCAGGAGGCTGAGGCAGAAGATGGAGGCTGCAGTAAGCCAAGATTGTACCACTGCACTCCAGCCTGGGTGACAGAGCGAGACTCTGCCTCAAAACAAAAATAAAAACAAAAACAAAACTCAAAGAGGTGAGTAGCATCATTATTGCCCCTTAAGCATCTTCTAGAAGTTGGGTACCTTACCCAAAGTCACGCAGTCGGCAAGGAGCTGCAAAGCCATGCACACTGGCTTTTAGCCACTCAGATGAGCTGCATTCAGCTGGTACCCAGAGCTGGAAGGGACCTCAGTCTACATCCAAGCCAGCTCCCCCATCCCACAAGGAAGCCTGAACTACCTGGGTCCCACTTTGGTGGCAGGTCCAGGCCCAGATCACCCAGACTCCAAGGCCAGAGCTTTGCCCTCCCACTGAGCACCCTGCCCCTAAGGGTCTAGCCATGCCCTGGCTGCCAGAGGAGAGTTCACATAGTCACCCCTCCTGGGACTGGCCCAGTTCTGGAATCTAGGAGAGGTAGTCTGTACAGAGAAAGGCTAGAACCCTGGAGGTCGCTGGGGTGGCATGCTGGTGGGAGCCTTGAGCCTAGGCCACAGAAAAGATGGGGTGGGGAATACACCCTGCAAACTTGGGCCCTCCCCTGCACTTTGGTCTTTGGGCAGATTCCTTGCATTGCGGATCTTTGGAGTTTAGACCTGGGTCCAAATCCAGCTTCTGCCATTTAGCAGCTATTTGACCCTGGAGACAAAATCCTCGATGTCTCTAAGCCTTGGTTTCTTTATCTGTAAAGTGAGGATAACAGGTCCCCCATCTGCTCTAGTTGTTGAGAGAGTTTGATGTAGTGTGATAGTGTAATTACCTGTCCAGCTTTACCTGGGGGTGGAGGGTTGGGGAGGAGGTTCTGGAGACATGAAACTTTCAGTAGTAAAAACTGGGAATGTCCGGGGAAGCCAGAATGTGTTGGTCTTCCTGTGAGACCTGATATGCAAAGCACGGAGCACAGTGCCTGGCAGAAAACACATCCATGCCCCAACCCGCTGTGCATTCCAAATTCACAGCCCACTCCTCAGCCGCACTCCCTCCTTCAGCCCTGCCTCGCTGTAAGAGATTTGCCACCCAGAGCCCCTGAGTCCAGGAGCAGAACAAAGCTAGTGCTGCCCTCAGTGCTCCCCTCACCAGAGTGGAACCCCTTTGTCCTCAGAACCCTCCCCTCCCCCGCCCCAGGCAGGCTGTGTGCCAGCAGCAATTACAGAATCACATATTCACAGAAGCCTGCACGTGCAGCCCACCATCAGCAGTAATTAGGCAGCGAAAGGGATTTGAAAGCCCATCAGCCAATCGGGGAGGGGGTGCTGAATGGGACAATCAGCCTTGCCAGGCAGGGGGCTGGGGGCAGGGAAAGAGTGGGACTCTTGTTGCGGTGTGGGGGGGCGGTGGAGGGACAGCCATTGAAACAGTTCCCCTCACCCCTCTACAGCTCTCGTGTACAATGGCAGGGTGGGGGTGCGCTTGCTGGGACTCGAAAAGCACAGGGCAGACTGGCACGAGAGAGAAAAGGTGGGTGGGCCGGGCGGGGTGTTTTGAAGACAAGGCCAACCTCACCACCAGTGGGCCTCCGAAAAACATACCTCCTACAAGCGTCCCAATGGCCTTGGTTAGGGGTGTCCTGGCTTTCCAGGCAGGTATCCTCTCCCTGCTAGGAAGCTGCATCTCCTCCATGGGAAAGAACTCCTAAAGCAGTGCTTCCCCAGCTGTAAAGTGCTAGCAAATCACCAGGTTCTTGCTAAAATGTACATTCTGGTTCCGCGGGGGGCACCTAGAATTCTGCATTTCCAGCCAGCTCCCAGATGCTGTCGGTGCTGCTGGTCTTGGACTGCATTTTGAGGAGCAAGGTTCAGTACATCTCTGAGGATAGGGCAGGAAGGCGGGAGGGAAAGACTCTGGGGTCATTTGCCCGCTACGTGACTTTGGGCAAGCCCCCTCGATTCCCAGAGCCTCATTTTCCCAATGGCCATCCTACCTGCCTCGTGGGGCTGGGCTGAGAATGAAAAAACAGCTGGGGACATGACGTGCCCTTGAGAGTCGCAGATAGGCTTTTTGGGGGAGGGGACCAGACCTCAACTCAGCTCAGCTTGGCCTTGGAAGCCCTGGGTGTGGGTAGGG
Source organism: Rhinopithecus bieti (assembly GCF_001698545.2). NCBI lineage: Eukaryota > Metazoa > Chordata > Mammalia > Primates > Cercopithecidae > Rhinopithecus > Rhinopithecus bieti. Next base: position 2,535,990 of record NW_016819049.1, read on the forward strand.
AGCAACTGGAACTCAAATTTTGGAACAGGCTGGTGAGACTCCTTTTCTCACCTCTTGCTCTTGGGGGTCCCTGGGTAGTTTCTTGGTCCCCCAGGGCAGTATGACGGGTTAGTAAACACCGAGAACTCGACCCAGAAAACCCACTCTGTGTCCCTTCCCAGACTCATGCTCGTGACTGCCCTTCTGAGTCAGCCTCTCTCTACTCCAAGCCTCTGGGCACGTGGTTTTAGATGCCCGGGACACATGTCCCCCCTTCACCTCACTCACTCCTGGGAGCCCCCTGGCCTCAGTTTCCCCCTTCCACCTGCAGGCTCAGCCCCTCCCCTGCCCTCAAGACCAACAGAACTAGAGGATGCAGGTTGCTAGGCAGTCAGCATCCCAGATATCTCATTCTGGGTATCTGGGTACCCCTCACCTCAGCATAGTGGTCTGGCTGTGCTCTACCTGCTGCAGCCGCTACCCTAGGAATGCTCGCCTCCAAGGCCTGGGGGAACAGCTCCCTGCTACTGGCTGCTGCCAGAGGGTGAGGGCCTAGTGAGGTTCTTCTAAGTGAGGTACCCCCTATCCCTGGGTAACAGGGGCCCCTGGCAGAACCCAGACCCACAGCCCCTGGGCAGCAGTCAGGTCAGGCTCCTGCACTGCCTCTCCAGGCTGGAAAGCTGCGGAGCATGCAAAAAGTCAGAGGGGAATGGGCAGTTACTGTCCAGTGGGGATAGAATTTTGGTTGTATAGGATGAAAAGAGTTTTGGTGATGAATAATGGCAACAGTTGCCCAATGTAATGAATGCATTTTTTTTTTTTTTTTTTTTTGAGACAGAGTCTCACTCTGTTGCCCAGGCTGGAGTGTAGTGGCGTGATCTCAGCTCAGTGCAACCTCCACCTCCTGGGTTCAAGTGATTCTCCTGCCTCAGCCTCCCGATTACATGCATGCACCACCACACCCAGCTAATTTTTGTACTTTTAGTAGAGATGGAGCTTCACCATGTTGGCCAGGCTTGTCTTGAACTCCTGGCCTCAAGTGACCCACCCACCTAAGCCTTCCAAAGGACTGGGATTACAGGTGTGAGCCACCCCGCCCGGCCTATGAATGCATTTAATGCCACTAAACTGTACACTTAAAAATAGTTAAGATCGTAAACTTTATGTGTATTTGGCCACAATAAAAAAGTATTCAGAAAGAAGAATCTGGCAGTGGCTGAAAACACCATGTCCTCTCTCTGAGGTGACTTCCGTGACCTGCTCTGGCTTATACTTGGAACATTGAGTTATCATTTTAATCATAATTTTCTCCTCATTCTTTTAAAACCAGCTTCTCCTAATGCAATTACTTCTCTGCAAAATATAATAATATTTTACATCTGTAAATGTTTATTATGAAATATTTCAGATGAACCAAACGGTCTTTACTGACGTCCCCTCACCACGCTTAAGCAATGAAACATCACGAACGCAGCTGCAGCCTCCTTGTGACCCTGCGAGGTGGTATCTTCTCCCTCCCTACTCCCAGAAAGTCACCCTCACCGTGCCCCATCCAGACCCCTCCAGCCCTGGGCAAGGCCATGCAACCATTCCCGTCAACAGAGCAGCTTCCCTACCAGGTGTCTTGTCAAGGGCTTTCGCTTATTGTCTCATTTAACCTCTACAACAAAAATCACTCCTAGCTAGGGTAACTATCCCCATTTTACTGGTAAGGATTCTGAGGCTCAGAGAGGTTAAATAGCTCCCCTCAGATCACACAGCATTCAGACCCACAGAAGGCGGATTCACAAACTGCCCTTTTCCAGATGCCAATTAGGGCCTCAAAGTGCCCCTCCCACCCTAGTAAGCGGGTGTCCCCCTGACTACAGCCTCCAGGGTCACTGGAGGTTCCCGAAGCCAAGTCTCTTGGGGAAGTGAGTGGTGAAACCCTGAGTTGGTCGCCAGGGATGACTTTGGCCCTCCTGTGTCAGGAAGACTTAAAAACAGAAGCCAGAGGAAAGCGGTGTTTCCAGCATAACCTTTCCCTAGAAACTACGCGGGGGGCTTCTTCCAGAAACTTCTTCCAAAGAGTGGGTCATTCCTGGGGGTCCAGATTCGTTCTACCTGGGTGTAGGTAGGCCAGCTCGGGTTGGGGCAAGGTGGCGTCTGAAGGGGAGAATCCTTCAAGGCCAGGCCCACAGCTCAGGGCAGCGTGGGGAGGAATGCTCTCAAACCCACCCCTTCTCCTGTCCTCACCAGAATGGCCCTTTCCGGTAGTGTGGGGCCACGTAACACAGGAGGAAGGAGGACCTGTGTCACCTTGGCTCAGGAGCAGGGACAAAGGAGCAAGAGCAAACACTTGCCCACTTCCTTGTCCACAGATGAAAAAAAGCCCGACAAAACCAGGGCTGTAATTCCAAATCTATTTTCCTCTCCCTGGTGGGCTGACACCAAGACCCCCTCCCTGAGCCATTAGTACTAGGAATGAACCATGCTGGCTCTGAGAGGACCTGTCACCAGGGTGCAGCAGGGTGAGGACAGTAAGGACATGCAGAGAGAAGAAGCCCTCAGACCCTTCCAGCCCCTTCAACCACTTTGGGAGGAAGAAGGAGCCTGTCGGGGAGCCCCAACCTCTGCACACACACACAAACACACACACACACTTCCCTTTACCTCCACTTTCCCCCTGCCCCCACCCCATCCATGAACCCCAGGCAAAGGCTGGCCTCTTTTTCTGTAATTCCTCCTGTCCACCCACATTTAGATTTATAACAGCTCAGAAGGCGAGTGGGCAGGATCTCGTATTTTGCTTGCACAAGGCAGGAACGCATGAATGAATCTCCATTTAACAGATGGACATGCCGAGGCCAGACTCTGCCCCTGACAAGCCAGTGGCAGAAGAGGCACCACACTCCCCATCTTCTCTATACACAGTCTCACCCCGGAGTCTTAGAACATTTCCCAATTTCAATAATTGTAATACTTCTCCCCTCATTTTTTTCAAAGCTTGGATGCCTGTTGCTGTCGTCTGCTAACAAAAGACTGAACAGAAATGGCTAGAAAAGACTGATGGAAAAACTTGGAAACCCACCCCCTAGAGCTCGGCAGCTTGCTTTGCTCCTGAATGCAAGCAGTATTCTTGGTTGCAGTTTCATTTTGTGTACAAATAACGAGTATTGTTCACCACATTTTCCACTGGTAAAAACTGTCCCCGGTTTCCACCTTGCTTGGTATTAAGTCTGTTTAAGTTTCTGTCTTCCCTACAAGACTGCAGACTTCCAGAGATGAGGGACTTTATTTTATGCATCTTTGTGACCCCCATAGTTAGGACAGGCCCTGGCACAAAACAGGGGCATAGTAAATGACTGGATAATAATAATAATGTCTATCATTTCTTGAGGAGACAGATTAATGTAAAAGTTATGAGGATGAGCTCCAGAATCACATCACCTGGGTTTGAATCCCAGCTCAATTTTCTTAACTTATCGGTGCCTCAGCCTCCTCATCTGTGAAATGGGCTTATAGCATAGTTGTCTCTCAGTACCTGGGGGATTGGCTCCAGGATCCCCTGTGGATACCAAAATCCATTGATGCTCACATCCCTGATATAAAATGGCATAGTATTTGTATATACACTATGCACATCCTCCCACATACTTGTATTTATTTATTTATTTATTTATTTAACAATTTTTTTTTTTCTTTTTTTTGAGACAGAGTCTCACTCGGTCACCCGGGCTGGAGTGCAGTGGCATGAGCTCAGCACACTGCCACACTGCAACAGGCTTTTTTTAAAAAATAGAGACGGGGGCCAGGTGTGATGGCTCATGCCTGTAATCCCAGCACTTTGAGAGGCCGAAGCGGGGGATTACCTGAGGTCAAGAGTTCGAAACCAGCCTGGCCAACGTGGTGAAACCTTGTCTCTACTAAAAATACAAAAACTAGCTGAGCGTGGTGGTACACACCTGTAATCCCAGCTACTAGAGAGGCTGATGCAGGAGAATCACTTGCACCCAGGAGGCAGAGGTTGCAGTAAGCTGAGATCGCGCCACTGCACTCCAGCCTGGGCAACAGAGCAAGACTCCATCTCAAAAAAAAAAAAAAAAAAAAAAAAAAAAAAAAAAAACAGGGTTTCACCATTTTGGTCAGGCTGGTCTCGAACTCCTGGGCTCAAGTGATCCACCCCCTCTTGGCCTCCCAAAGTGAGGGGATTACAGCCATGATCCACTGTGCCTGGCCCCTTCCATATACTTTAAATCATCTCTAGATTATTTATAACACCTAATACAATGTAAATGCTATGTAAATAATTATAATGCTGTATTAGTTTTTTATTTGTATTTTTTCACTGCTGTATTGTTATTCTTTATTATTTATTTTTTCTGAATATTTTTGATCTGTGGATATGGAACCCACAGATACTGAGAGCCGACTATACCTACTTCACAGGGTCAGGAAGGGGATTGAAAGACTGTAGCTGTCAACCCTACCTTGGCCTCTGATTATGCCATCCCCTGGTATTCAATAATCCTCTCCCCTTGAGTGTGGGCCGGACATAGTAGCTGGCTTCTAACCAACAGAATACAGCAAAGAAGGCGTATCACTTCTGCAGTTAGGTTACTCAGTAGCAGACTCACCCTTGCTAGCTTTGCTGGAGTGTCATGGTGGAGAAGCCCATATGACAAGGAGCTGAGGGCCACCTGCAGCCAACAGCCTGCAAGAAACTGAGATCCCAGTCCAAAAACCCTCAGGAACTAAATTCTGCCAACACCAGAGTGAGCTGATACTGCCCTAGTCCAGCCTTCAGATGAAACCCCAGCCCCAGTTGACACTTTGGCTGCAGCTTTTGGAGAGATCCTGAAGTAGAGGACCCAGATAAGCTGTGCCCATATTCCTGACCCAGAGGTTGAGAGGTGTGTCATTTTAAGCCTGGAAGTTTGTGGTAATTTGTTACACAGTAATAAACAACTAATATAAGGCCTTATACATGTGATATGCCTAGAACAGGGCTTGGCACGCTGTAAGGGTTCGGTAAATGTTGGTTTTCATTATTGAGCATGTACTATGGGCCAGGATTGTGTCTTAAGCACTTAACATTCAATATCTCATTTCATCCTCACAACTGTTAGCCTCATTGGAAAGATGAGGAAACTGAGGCACAGAGCGAGCCACTTAGCATATATGCAGAGGTTTCACAGCTAATGGTAAAGCCAGGATTTAAATTCAGGTCTGTATGACTCAAAGGCCATGAGTAACCTGAACAACATAGTGAGATCGCATCTCTGTAAAAACGTAAAAAATTAGCCTGGTGTGGTGGTGCATGCCTGTAGTCTCAGCTACTGGGGAGGCTGAGGTGGGAGGATCACCTAAGCCTGGGGGTTTGAGGCTGCAGTGAGCCGTGATCACATCACTACACTCTAGGCTGAGCAACAGAGAGAGACACTGTCTCAAAAAAAAAAAAAAAAAAAAAAAAAAAAAAAAAAAAAAAACTGCCATGTGACAATGAATGAATAAATAATGAATAAATCTATGAAGAAGTGAATGAATGAATAAGTGAGAGGGCAAACTGGGTCAATAAACATTCATTTAGTAAAGAAAATTTTTAACTCTCACTTTGCCAGACCCACTGAACCCAGAGATGCCAGGGATCTGGTTGGTGCCTGGCCCTGCAGCCTGCTAAGCCAGTGGCCACCAGAACCCAAGGGACCAGGGCCCCTCAAGGCTCAGACCTCAGTGCTGTGCCCACTGTGGAGAATGCCTAATCCAGGGCTTTCCTGATGGAACCAGCCAGAAAGGCTCTAGTTTTTTCACGAAATGAAGGCATGGGAGGAGAGACAAAAAAATCAACCAACACACACTGAAAAGAAAGGGGTTGAAGAAAGATCTGGGGCTCAGGAAAGAATCTAAGCCCCGTCAGCTGAATTTTACCCACACACTCACCCTCCAAGAGTTCAGGAAGCATTTCCAAGTAATAGTGCTGCACTGAAGGGCACCAGCATTCATGTAGTCCTTACTATGTGACTGTCCTGGCCGAACGCTTTATACACCTTGTCTCGTTCAATCATCTCCACAACAATAGTGAAGTCTATTGTCACCCCCTTTTCACCAATGGGAATTTGAGACCAAACTGGTTAAGAAACTGGCCCAAAGATACCCAGAAAGTGGCAGAGCTGGGATTTGAACCAAGGTCTACCTAACTCCAAAATACCATGCTTTTAAACCACCATGCTACACTGGTGGTGATTTGATGTCTGAGACAGACACCGCTGGGTGGCTAAGTCAGCACCTGTTTCCTACCTCTTCTCCCTTGTCTAATTCCCCCATAGAAGTTGGAGGAAGGGGACATTCTCTTCCCACAGGAGAAGGCCAGGAGGACTGCAGAGCTGCTGTCACTAGCACTGTTGAGTCCCCTAATCTAGATCTTTGGCTGCTTAATTCTAGACTCTAATGTGGGGTAAAAAAAAAGCCACACTTGTTTTTGTCACTGCTGGTTGGGGTTTACATTACATATAGCCAAAAACCTTCCTGACAATGCACTGGCAAAAGGAAACCTGTATCTCAAGGTGTTTAACACATGTTTCTTGGCTGGTGAAGCTGAAACGTAGACATCTACGTTTGATCCCTCCCAAATCTCACTGAAACAATAGTCAAGGGATGTTCTTTGAGGCATCAAACTACAAGAATGGGGAGAGTAGGAGAGGAGAGAACAGCATGGAAATCTCGCAACTGGAAAGCTGCCAAACAGGTTGCAGCTGACTTAGCAGACCCCAGAAAGCTGAATCCTCAGCCAGCACATGGGAAATCTAAGAATTAACCTGATTTACATGCAGAAGCCCCAGAGGATCGGGAGGCAGGAGGAAGCCGGAAGAATCCTCTCTGGAACTGACAGCCCAAAAGAAATTGACATCGGGGATTTTCAAGAAACAGTCCAGCCAGAGCATTTCACAGTGAAGCAGCAAGACAGGGCCCTCTGTTTAGCATAAAATACCTGCTATATGCTGGTCCCCGCCTCCGAGATTCCAATTTAATTGGTCTGGGGAATCCCCTGGACATTGGGGTTTTTTATAATCTCCCCGCATGAGTATAATGTGAAATCAAGGTTGAGAACCTGGCCAGAAGCAGTGGCTCACACCTGTAATCCCAACACTTTGGGAGACCGAGGTGGGCAGATCACCTGAACTCGGGAGTTTGAGACCAGCCTGGCCAACATGGCGAAACCTGTCTCTACTAAAAATACAAAAATTCCAGGCATGGTTGTGGGTGCCTGTAATCCCAGCTACTCGAGCGGTTGAGGCACAAGAAACGTTTGAACCCAGGAGGTGGAGTTTGCAGTGAGTCGAGAGTACACCAGTGCTCTTTAGCCCGGGTGACAGAGAGAGACTATGTCTCAAAAAAAAAAAAAAAAAAAAAAAAAAAAGGTTAAGAAGTTGAGAACCTTGAGGAACATGAGTCTCCCCACCAAGACCCATCAAAGCTGCCCCAGCCGAGTCTCCAGGGAAGAGACTTCTGGAAACATCTAGAATGAGGTTCCAAGCTTTATCTCCAGTCCAAACTTTCCTCTAGGAGACAGAATCTGCAGCCCCACTGGAGGCCTTAAAAGCACCTCAGATTCTGATGCACACTTGTGCCTTTACCTTCAAACCTGGTCCTGCCACCCCCATCTCAGGCATGGACACTGTCACCTACTTAGCAGAAGCCATCATCCCAGGGTTCATCCTTGACATGACCTATAAACTCCATCTTCTAAGTATCTCCCACGTCTGTCCACTTTCCTCCATCTCCATCTGCCCCATCCTCACAAAGCCGCCATCAGCTGTTAACAGAGCATGGCAATCTCCCCACGACAGGTCTCCCCACAACCACTGACGCCACTCTGATCCACATTCCATACCCCGTCAGCAAGGCCGTCTCAAGACATCAGTCGAACCATATTATTCTCCAGTTTAGAACCATCTATGGTGTTTCCATTTGCTGGGATTGCTAAAACAACGTACTACTAACTGGGGGTGCTTAAACAACAGAAATGTATGCTCTCACAGTTCTAGTGGCTGGAAATCTGAGATCAAGGTGTCAGCAGAGTTGGTCCCTTCCAAGAGCTGTGAGGGGGGACTATCCCAGGCCTTTTCCCTGGCTTCTGGGAGCCTCAGGGCTTCCTTGGCTTGTAAACAGCTTTCTTCTTGTGTCACTACACATGGTCTTCCCTCTGTGTCTGCCTCTGTACCCAATTTCCCCCTTTTTATAAGGACACAGGTCATATTGGATTACGACCCACCCTAATGACTTTTTCTTAAGTTGGTCATCTGCAAAGATCTTTTTCAAATTAAGGTGGCATTCACAGATTCTGGGGTTAGGGGAGGACTTCAATATGTTTCAGAGGGATCTGGTTAACTCATAACACATGGCTTCCCGTTCTCTTGCCAAGTCTTCCCACAGTCATTTGGCACTGTGTGGTCTGGCCAGGCCACTTCTGCTTATTCTCCCTCTTGCTCTCTGGGGTCTGCACTCGCTGGCCTCCTTCCTCTGAAATACTCTGGGGTCCTTCCAGCTCACCTACCACTGTCTGCTTGGGTACAGAACTCTCTCCTTCCTACCTCCTCGTGTACCAACTCTTATTTGCCCTCCCTGTCTATGCCCTAGCCTTTTTGCCCTCAAGCCCAGCTCAGGCCAGGTTCCCTAGGACATACTCTCTCTGTCCTCTACCCCTTGGTAGAACATATACATTGCGATGAACTATTTGCACTCACTTTGCCTTCTCCACTAGAAAGCCAATTCCATAAGGACAGACACTAAGTCAATTCTGTGGACAGATGCCTTCCTAGGCCTTGTGTGTGTCCTCCATGTGCATCGACTGCCAACTGCTCGGTGAAAACATCAGTCATTGAAGATGTCCTCCTTCAACATGCAGGCAGAGCAGCCTCCTTAATGGCTATTGAGTCACAGTCTTGGATTGGATCTGAACATCACAACTCGACAGCTATGTGTCTACTGAGCAGGTCACCCAACCTTCCTGTGCACAGAGTCCTCATAAGGCCTCAAAACAGCCCTAGTGACACCTTCCCCCTCCCCTGAAATACCCAGCACCATGCCCAGCATGCAGTAGGCTCTTAGAAGTTAGTTCTCCCCATCCTAGAAAGAGTGCTATATCAGGAGTCAGGACCCTGGCTGGAACACACCATTCACCTTGCGTAAGTCTCTCTCCCCATCTGGGAAAATATTCCACCCTATAGAGTGTAAAGGTTGGTCTAAATCAGTGGTCTCAACCCTGATGAATGCACAGTCCCCTTCTTATAATAAATATTTAGCCCGAGCATAGTGACTCATGTCTGTAATCCCAGCACTTTGCGAGGCCGAGGCAGGTGATCCCTTGAGCTCAGGAGTTTAAGACCAGCCTGGGCAACATGGTGAAACTTCATCTCTACAAACACAAAAAAATTAGCCAGGCATGGTGGCAGGTGCACTGTAGTCCCAGCTACTGAGGTAGAGGTGGGAGGATTGCTTGAGCCTGGGAGGCTGAGGCTGCAGTTGGCTGTGATTGTGCCACTGCATCTCAGCCTGAACAACAGAGTGAGACCCTGTCTCAAAATAATAATAATAATACATATTTAGTAACACCCCTTTTACCTCCCAAAATGAAATTCTTAGAAACAAGAAACCACTCACCCACTAAATCAAAATGCACACAACACACACACACACACACACACACACACACACACACACATATACACAATGCTCTAACTACAATATAAAGAACAAATAAAGGAAAAATAATTTATACTAAAGTCATGGACATTCCAACCCTATTGAATAATGGTATGGCTACACTGACACCCTGATGAAGCAGTCAGAGGCGGGCTTGCATTTGCAGAATCTCCATGAACATCACAGCTGTACATGCAGACTGCACAGACTGTTAGACTGGCAACTTGGATATCGCCAGTAGCACTACCAGTGAGGACTATATTTCCTGAGATGGTGAAACTCCCGGTAAAGTTCCAGACTAAACCAAAGAGACTGATCTATGCAGCAGTTGTAATCCAAGAAAGTTAAGTGAACACAAGAAATGCAAAAAATCCTGTGTCTTTATATGTAAAACAGAATTATATTCTAGGCTTGGATGTTTAAAAACAAATCTTCTCCATACAACAGTGGTTTTCCAAGTATGTTTCCCACAGTATCAGAATCGCCTGGGAGCTGTCAGAAATGCACATCCTTTGGCCCGCTGCAAACCTGATGCATCAGGAACTCTGGGATGGAGTCCAGTTGAGAAGCATCACTCTATAGGAATATGCAGCTGGGCACAGGTTTTGCAAGATACAGGATACTTTTTCTTGCATGTCCCAGAATCTGTAGCATCCTTGGCCTCTGCCCACTAAATGCCCGTTCATCGCCCAATCGCCGCAGCAATCTAAAATGCCCCCACTGAGTTCCAAACATCCCCACTGAGGACCACTGGACCAGAGGGTCAGTAGGGATCCTTCCTACTCAAATTTCCTGAGATTCTCAGCCCGGGTGTGGGGTGCGCAGAGAAGGGGGCAGGCAGCTGAGGAGCCATCCAGGATGCTCATTGTTCTGGCTGAGTGATGCTGCCCATCCCGGCAAGGGGCGGCCAGGGGGCTGGTTTCAGCTTCCAATGGCTGGAAGTGTTGGGGAAAAGGCTTTCAAAGAGCCCTTCCAAACTGCAGCTGAGACACTTGGCCATGGAAGCAGGCATACTCACTGCTCCCTAGATGGTGCTGGGGCCTTGGATATTTCTTCCCTAACCACCTGCGACCATCCCACAGGCCAGAATGTTACTCAGGACACAGCTCAGCCCACTTCTGGAGAAGGAAGAGGAGCCACAGCCTGCCAGAGTCTGAATCCTGTGGCTACAAAAGCCTGTCCCAGAACCCTGAGAGAGCTCTCAGGCCCCTGAGAAGACTGCTTGACCTAGTGCCCCAACCCCATGGGATGCACGGAGCTACCCCTGCCCCGGCCCTGACCAATGGCCAGCCCTTCTATCTGTCTACTTAATAGACCAGGAGGCGCCATACCCCATGAATTGCTCAGGTTGTTCCAGCCCAGCATGGGCTGGGGAGTGGGGACAGCCAGATCAGCAGCCCAACGCCCTGTACCGAGGTCTGAAGGTCTGCCCTGCAGTCTCCAAACACATAGGAGCTGGAAAACTGTGATTCCACTCTAGCCAATGGTACATGAACAGAAGCAACATGTGCCATTTCAGAGCCAAAGCTTTTAAGAGCAGCTGTGCCTCCTCCACGTTCTCACTTTCACTTTCTGCCAGCTGGATGTGGATGACAACAGGACCTGAATAAGGGTGCAGCCACACGATGGAGAGAGCTAGGATCCCCAAATTACTATGAGGAGGAAAGCCACACGCAGACCAGGAGGCTTCATCACAGACTCACATGAGGGAGAAATAAACTTCCACTGTGTTTGAACCATTATACATTTTGTGGTCTATTTGTTACTGCGCCTATGCTAATGAATACCTTCCAGGACACTAGAATGTAGTGACACTCAGGTCATATCTGCTGCAGCTGGTAATGGGGATGGCACTTGCCAATGCCTTTCTTTTCCAGCAGTGCATGAATCTCTAACATCGATCACACCTTTCACTTGGGTAAACTAAATGGGTCATTAGAGGTATCTCTAATCAAATGCCAATGAGTGTCCACAGTATGCCAAGCCAGCGCTAGGCTCTGGGACACAAAGATAAACGAAACCTATTCCTGCCCAGTGGCTGAGGGGACAGATCTGTGGCCATACAGTAATGATATACCATTGGAAGGTATGTACTAGAAGCGTGGACACCTGGCAGGAAAAGCCCAGATCTAAGAGGGATTTGTCCTGTCTGAGAGGCTGGAAAGACTATCCTGCAAGGCATGTAGATGCCGCTGCTTTGAAAAGTTTTGGGGAGGGCCGGGTACGGTGGCTCACGCCTGTAATCCCAGCACTTCAGGAGAGGCGGGGATCGCTTGAGCTCAGGAGTTTGAGACCAGTCTGGGCAACATGCTAAACCCAGTCTCAACAAGAAAACACAAAAATTAGCCAGGTATGGTGGCATGAACCTGTAGTTCCACCTACTCAGGAGGCTGAGGTGGGAGGATCCCTCGGGCCCAGGAGGTCAAGGCTGCAGTGAGCCATGATCGAGCCTCTGCACTCCAGCCTGGGTAACAGAGTGAGACTCTGTCTCAAAAAAAAAAAAAAAAAAAGAAAAAAGAAAGAAAAGAAAAGATGGGGAGGGAGGGGATTGTTAAGAAAAGAAAGTGAGAGGGCTTAAGTTCCAAGATGGGAGAACTGTGTGTGCAAAGGTAAGCGATTTGAAGGGACCAAACTGTCTGAGGACCTATGAGACACTTGGGTGGCCTGATTATCAGGGAGTCATTACATCCTGCGCTGGTGGGGTTTGGGGGAGGTGCATATATTTTTTTGAGACAGAGTCTCGCTCTTTTACCCAAGCTAAAGTGCAGTGGCACGATCTCGGCTCACTGCAGCCTTTGCCTCCTGGGTTCAAGAAATTCTCCTGCCTCAGCCTCCCGAGTAGCTGGGACTACAGGCACCAACCACCAGGCCCGGCTAATGTTTGTATTTTTAGCAGAGATGGGGTTTTGCCATGTTGGCCAGGCTGGTCTTGAACTCCTGACTTCAAGTGATCCTCCCACCTCGGCCTCCCAAAGTGCTGGGATTACAGGTGTGGGCCACCACGCCCTGCCAGGGAGTATATATTGGATCCAGATCATGGACAGCTTGAATGCTACGCCTGAGCCCAGCATGAACCATGGAAACTTATGAGGAATTGAATGACACCATCCTCACTGTCCTCATTCTAGACCTACCACCTGGGAAATATTTCATACACTTTGTGTGTGCAGCTGTGTGCCTATGAGGCAGGTTTCTTTGATCTCATTTTGCAGATGACAAAATGGAGGCTGCAGGAGATTAGGAAGTTGCCCAAGGCCACCCAGTAGCAGGAATGGCATTTAAATCCACTGGAATACAAGCTTCAGACTGTATAGGTCACTGCCATATCCCAGCACTCAGAACAGGGCCTGGCATGTAGTAAGCCTTCAATAAATATTTGTTGAGTGAATGAATGAATCTCTCTGATTCCAAAACCCTGTGACACTAATCAGACTTTTTATTTTTCTTTTTTGAGACAGAGTCTCACTCTGTTACCCAGGCTAGAGTGCAGTGGCATGATCTGGGCTCACTGCAGCCTCTGCCACCAGGGTTCAAGTGATTCTCCTGCCTCAGTCTCCCAAGTAGCTGGGATTACAGGCATCTGTCACCATACCTGGCTAATTTTTGCATTTTTAGTAGAGGCGGGGTTTTACCCTGCTGGCCAGGCTGGTCTGGAACTCTTGACCTCAAGTGATCCACCCACCAGGGCACCCAGCCTAATCAGACTTTTTATTTAGAAAGACACCCCTGGCTTTAGTGGGGTGGAAGGAAAGAGATGACGAGACCAGTGAGAAGGGTTCCGCAGCACACCAGGAGCGGCTAAAGGAGGACAGAAATCTAGGAGGCAGAAGCAATGCCAAAGAATTGGAGTGGGTGGAATGTGTTGACCAATTTGATAACAAGACCTGGCATTAATTGAGCAGTTGCTATGCACCAGAGCTATGGTCTAAATGCATCTCCCCAATTTCATATGTTGAAACTTAATCACCAATGTGATAGTATTAAGAGGAGGGGCTCTTAAGGGGTATTAAGGCATGAGGGCTCCACTTCGTGAATGGGATTAGAGCCCTCAGAAGGGGCTGAAGAGACCAGAACTCTTCCCTTCTACCTCACAAGGAAACGGTAAGAAGGCACCATCTACGACCCACAGAAAACAGGCCCTTACCAGACACTAAATCTGTTTGTATCTTGATGTTGGACTTCCCAGCCTCCAGAACAATGAGACATAAATTACTATGATTTATAAATTACCCAGTCTAAGGTATTTTGTTGCAGCAGCAGAACGGACTAAGACAGCCAGGCACCGTCCTAAGCACTCTGTCTGTGTTAACTGTTATCTCTTCCCCACAAACCAATGAAGTAGGCACATGCTCTCCTGATCTCCACTTTACAGGAAGTAAATTAAGGCGCAGAGAGGTGAGAGTTTACAGATCTGGTAAGTGATAGAGGTGGGACTCAAAGCCAGGCATGCTGGGGTCAGGGCTCTGGGCAGGGAGGAGTAAGGGAGAGGGAGGAATCATGGGTGGCTGCTAAGTTTCTGGCATGGCGACTAACAGCGTGTGGGGCCACCACTTCCCCTGCTGACCTGGAACTCAGACAAGGCAGGCTACAAGCCAGGGGCTGCCTGACCTCTTGGCGGGGCCGCCAGCGTTCTGGGTGGCCGTTTCTCTCTGCAGGACCCTCGGGAGGCTCTGGAGGAAGCTGTGTGGGGAATGTGGAAGACTCCACCCCCACCCCTGCAGTAAGCTGGAGATGCTGGCAGCCACCAACAGCAAGGCTCTGTAGCAAAGGGACCTGGGTGCGGTGGGACAGCTCACTGGTTCCTCCATAGTGCAGACAAGTAAAAAGTCCCCTGTCCCAAATCCCCTGTGAAAGCCTGATCTCCACCCCTGCTGGGTGGGGGCCATGGTGCCTGGGCTGGGAACCAGGATATGGGGATTTACGGGGTCCAGACCACAAGGAAGGGAAGGGCTGGGAGTGAGGGGTAGAGGAAGGCCAAGGTCAGGCTCTCTGAATCCGTCCTGTAAGCAGAGACCCGCAGTCACCACATGGCCCCAGGCAGGAAAGGAAACAGGAGGCTTCTCAAAATAGACCAGGAGCGTGCAGCTCTGCTGCATTTCCCAGCTCCCACCATCTGGCCAAGCCTAAGCAGGAAGGCAGGCGGGGGAGGGGAGAGCCATGGAGGGCTCTGACTGTCTGCAGCCCACCTCTCACCCAGACCTTCCCCTGTGCCTCTTCTGTTGACTCTATGGCATCATTGCAAGGCCAGATCATCGTCATCTCACAGGTGAGAAAACTGAGGCTCAGAGAGGTAAAGTGACTGGTCCAAGGCCACACAGCTGGTGAGCGAAAGAGCTGAACCCAGCACTGAGTCTCCCCACACAGCAGCTTGAGGCCTGGCCACAAGGCCTGCAGCCTGCACATGCCCTAAATGCCACTGTTAGTCACCTGCCTTTTGGCTGAATCTGACCTTAGACCAGCTCCCCGTGAAG
This sequence comes from Rhinopithecus bieti, assembly GCF_001698545.2. Taxonomy (NCBI): domain Eukaryota; kingdom Metazoa; phylum Chordata; class Mammalia; order Primates; family Cercopithecidae; genus Rhinopithecus; species Rhinopithecus bieti. The sequence goes on from NW_016819049.1 coordinate 2,551,121, forward strand.
AAAACCAAATTTGTGATTCATCTGTTAGAAACCGGGGAGGACCAATCTTTGGCACTGTCACACCTGCCTTTTGGCTGTGGGTGAGGACCACAGCAGTAGGAAGTCTGGCGAGAAGGGTGTGGTGCCATGTACCTATAGTCCCAGCTACTCTAGAGCATGAGGAGAGAGGATTGCTTAAGCTCAGGAGTTCAGGAGTTCAACTCCAGCCTGGGCAACATACTGAGACCCTATCTCAAAAAAAAAAAAAAAAAAAAAAAAGAGAGAGAGAGAGAGAATCAGCAAACAGAAATGGTCTCCTGGGATTAGAGGAATTTAAGGGCAACCAGCCTGTTTTACAGCCTCCTGCCCTGCAGCCTGTTTCTTCCTAAACCCTGTGTGGAACCGAGTCGCCTCCTTGCTTAAGTAGGTGACAGACCCTGACAGACCCCAGCAACTTAGTGATAAACCTGAGTGAACTTTCCTTATTCCCATGCTGAAGTCTCTGCCCTGGGAGGAGCTATAGCTTTATTACTCTAACATTCGGCCTATGTGCTGGCAAAATGACTCACTGCGTCTACGCCACCGGCAATCCCTTCTACATGCGATGATGCAACCTCTCCCCGCTCCATCTCTCCGTAAAACCCTCCTGTCACCTTCCCTCTAGAAGACACCGTTTTGGAGAATATTCCCAGGGTACTCCTTACTTGCGCCAAGTAATAAAATGCCTATTAATCAAAACCTGAGTTCTTATGAAGAGTTATTTGTTACTGACCAGGCAAACGAACCCCAGGGTTTTGGAGGTAACACAAAGGGTAAGGGAGAGTAGTCTGGCACTCCAGACAGGCCCTGCCAGGGCTCCCCCTACGAGGGGAACAGAGATCCCTAATAGCTAACAGGGAGTGAGTTGTTCACATCTTAGTATGAATTAGTTTTATAAACTACTGTCTCTAAAAGCAGAGACTTTCCAGTGAGAGGATCAAGTCCTCAGGAGAAAGGGTCCACCGCATGGAAGACCCTTGCCTGAGGCTTGGGCATCAGGGACATTCATCCTTCCTGTGGGGGTTGGAAAAAGTAGCTCTAACCCCTGGGATGGAAACCATTTTCCATGCAGATTCTTTCAAGGTCTGTCGTTCTTGGCCGAGGAAAATTCCCTGCGGGGACGGGGGAAGAAGCATCGTCTGAAATGCCTGAAAGGAAAAATCTTCTCTGCCTGCCAAATGCACATCATTGTTCCCACCATATCCCAGCCTCAGACCAGCTTCTGTCGGGATTCCACCCTGTCTTGGCCTTGACCCCCTGAGCGCTGGATTATACTGGGAAGAGATTCGGGCTGTGTTGGGAAGTCTGCCAGGTCTCCGGCTCTGCAACGCCTCCTCCTCCTTTCACGGGGTAGAACAGTCACTGGACCCAGCCTGGATGACCACTGTGGCTCAGAGGGAGGCAGAGCCAGCCAGGGAGTGGGGGGTGTGCTGTAGGGGAGGCTTGGGGAGCTGGTGACCCAGATTCCACTTCCTGTCCCGCTTCTCTCCATTCCCAGACAGCAGCTGCAGCTGGACACTGACCACAGGCCAGAGGGAAACCTAGCGCCACCTCCTTGCTAGAAGCAGCGAATGGAGCTTCCCTAGGCTCTGAGTCAGGCACCCTGCAGCCCCTTCCTCCGCCACACCTTCCCACCCGAGCCACGAAGCAGCCCTTTCTGAAAGGAGGAGTCTCAAAATTCGTCCGTCTGGTCCAGCCCACTCCCACTTTCCAAAGGAACAAACGGAGGCCCAGAAGGAGGCAGAGACCTGCCCGAAGCTACCAGAGTGGGTTGGTGGCAGGGGCCACCACCTGGACCCAGGTCTTCTGACTTCAGGTTCTCAGAAAGTTCAGTAGGTACCTGTTGAATAAATGGATGGATGGAAGGATGGACAAAGGGATGGAAATCCTGATGTGTGTGTCCCTACAACAGTGACAGGCGAGTCAAGCATCCACTGCACTCGCTCTTCTTGAAGAAGACTCCGGGGTGGGGGGCAGGTCACTGGGGAGAACAGTCAGGGTCCCAGGCCTCACTGTGCCACATCATGCCAGTACTTGGAGTGGGGGCACTGCTAGAACTTACTTTCCAGAGTCCTGGAATCACACTGTCTCTGGCTTTTTCTAAGGAGCTCTTGCTTTCACCTCTTCTGGGATGGAGGTGGTGAGGGAGCACTCGCCATCGTCTCATCAACAAAAGTTTATTGGGGTGTCTCATATACTGAATCTAGAATTTGCACTGCAAACTCTGCAGACAAGTTCCCTGCACTTATCGGGGAGACAAACAGCCAATGAGCAAATGAAGGATTATCCCAATCGACAAACTTATGTGATAGAGGCAAACGTTGAGATGCATTTGGTGGAGAGAAGGGTTGGGTCTTCATTGCCTCTCTGAGGAAGCGACATTTAGGCTGATCCCAGAAAATAAGAAAGAAACCAGCCCAGTAAAGCTCCAGGGAAATGGTTTTTCCAGGCAGAGGAGACAGCAGGTGCAAGAGCCCTGGGGTGAGCAAGAGCTCAGCACTGTCATCAAAGAAGGGCCACAGTGGGTGGCTAGAGCACCCTAAGGGGGCAAAGGGAGGCCCCGGGAGAGGTCTGTGAGGCTGGCCAGGGCCAGGTAACCCAGGGCTTCATGACCACAGTGTAAAGCCTGGGTCTTACTCTGAGAGCTGTGCCAAGCCAGGAAACGGTTGTAAGCAAGAGGGTTGCTGGGATCCAGTTTCATGTTTGAAGATCATATTTTGCTTTTAAAAAAGAGTGGGTGGGGTGGAAGAAAAAGGCAGCAGGGAGACCAGTTAGGAGGTGCTGGCAATGGTCATGATGAGAGATGATGTCACCTGAAGGGTGGCAGTGTCGGTGAAAGAAGTGTGCCCTTTAGAGAGAGCTTTACATGGTGGAAATAATGGAGCTTGTTGAAGGAATTGATGGCTGTGAGAGAAGGGGAAGAGAAATGGCTCCCACGTCTCTGGCTTTCCGACCCCCATAAATGCTATTTAATAAGACTGGGGAGGGTGACACGGAGTGCTCGGCTTTGGATGAGTTGAGTTTGAGATGCCTTTATTTTTATTTATTTATTTATTTATTTATTATATTTTTTGAGACAGAGTCTCACTCTGTCGCCCAGGCTGGAGTTCAGTGGGATTACAGGCGTACTCCCCACGATGCCCAGCTAATTTTTGTATTTTTAGTAGAGATGAGGTTTTGTCATGTTGGCCAGGCTGGTCTCGAACTCTTGACCTCAGGTGATCCTCCCACCCAAAGTACAGGCATGAGCCACCGCGTCCAGCCTGAGATGCCTTTAGACATCCAAGGGGAAATGTTAGCAAGGTGATTGGATATTAATAATGGTGACAATGATCATGATAATCATCTACTATTTGTATTTCTCTTTTCCTGTTTGCCATGTGCCTTCTCACCAGACCGTGCCCCTCAAAGGCAGAGACTGAGCCGGATTTTGCTCATAACCCTGTTCTCAGCATTTGTTTAGCCCAGTGCTGTGCTGGGGCCGAGTGGGCAGGGCAGAGGGGAGAAGACAGGATAATTATTTGTCAGATAAACAATTGAATGGGCAGAAGCCACTGTGCAGACTAAGAAAGAAGAACAGATCCTCCTGCAACAGCAACAGATCCTGCCTAAGAAAATGGTCCAGGCTGGGTTTCTGGGAACATCAGCCCATGGCCTCGGCTCTCCCTTCTCTCTCTTTGGTCTCCTCTCCCTGCGCCTGCCAGCTTCCTGCCAGGAAACACAGCCCCCAGGTATCAATCATTAACTAACACCACCTCTCACACTGCAGGTGCACTTTTCTTCTCAAAACACTTTGCCTTCCAATATCTTGAATGGTCCTTGAAAGCACACTGGGAGGGGGCAGAGGCAGCGCCCAATGCTCAGAACAGGAAAAGAGGCTCTGAGAAAGGGAGAAAGCACTCCGGGTACTGGTGCAGCCAGGAGGGAACCTGGGTCTCCTGCCACCCTGCCTCTCCTGGATTTGCTAAGCGCCCCTTTTAGCCCTGCAGTTCTCCGAGTCTCCCTCCAACACGAAGGTGCCTGAGATCCAGCTCTGAACTCTACCCAGGAGGATCTAAAGGCTGTGATATGAAGATCCCCTTCCCCAACCCTTCCTGGCGTACTTCCCCTGCCCAGGGCCACTCCTCTGGTGGCCTCGAACAGCTCCTGGCCATTTCCCAGCAGCCTCTGCTCCATCCAGCAGACACACACCACCTGCTATCTGCATCCAGACCCTTAGAGCAATTTCCCCTCTGTTGGGCAAGGCTGTGACAGGAAAGGGACAGGACCTGACCCCTGTTTGGGAAACCAGTTGCGCAACATTGTCCTACGAGGGGAAGCATGTGGCCGACGGGAAAGGCAGCCTGAAGAAGCCAGGGCTTTCTTTGAAATGAACATCTTGGCAAGACCCACAGAGAAATGTCCTTTTGGACGCCAGGAACTCTGGGTCACCGCTAATTTATTCTGAGTCTGGTTGCAGTGTCTGGTCCCAGCATTCCTGGATTCAGAGCCTGGCTAGGTCATTGTCAAGCGTATGTGGAGCTGCAGGACAGAGGATAACCTGCACTCCCATCTTCTGTTTGTACCCAGGGGAGGTCTGAGCTCACAGTCCATTCATCTGGGTCTCCTCTCCCTAGGCCAGCAAATAACACATTCTCAGCAGCAGGTAAAAGTTATTTTGAAACAAGTCTAAGTAAAGCAGATAATGGCAAAGAAAGGTGAGGGAGAGATTTCAATGGTGTAGCTATACAAAGCATTTTTTTTTTCTTATAACATAAGGTGATTCTGATGATAATGAAATCATTGCATCATTGCTTGGAATGAGTGCACAATAATGGCCACGTGTAGTGGACACCTACCACATGCCAGAGACAAGGCTGGGAATTTTATATACATTATGTCTCATCTCACAGCATCTTTGCAAGGCAGTTTTTGTTGTTGTTGTTGTTGTTGTTTGTTTATACAGAGTCTCGTTCTGTTGCCCAGGCTGGAGTGAAGTGGCGTGATCTTGGCTCACTGCAACCTCTGCCTCCCAGGTTCAAGTGATTCTCCCGCCTCAGCCGCCCAAGTAGCTGGGACTTACAGGTATGCACCACCACGCCTGGCTAATTTTTGTATTTTCAGTAGAAAGGGGGTTTCACCATGTTGGACAGGCTAGTCTTGAACTCCTGACCTCAAGTGATCTGCTCGCCTCGGCCTCCCAGAGTCCTGAGATTACAGGCGTGAGCCACAGCGCCCGGTCTGGCAGATTTCTTATCAGTTTCACTGATGAGGGAATTGGGGCCCCAAGGAGGTCATATAACCCGCATGACCATGCATCCACCCCCCCACCCCACCCCCACCCAAGCCACGGGTAGTGGTTTGAGGAACTGGAATCCAAACGAGGTCTGTTGGATTCTCCCCTGCCCTTCACCAGGTCCCTCACGATTCTGTTGATGGGAGACAATATTTAACAAGTGACTCACAAAGTGCCTCAGGTGTAACACCTCATCTGTTCAGTGCTTTCCTTAGAAAGCTTCTCATGATCTCAATACAATCATTCTCCAGTTCCGGTCTCCCCTTACAGCACTGAGCACCCATTTCGTTCCTACCCTTGCCCTTCACGTATACCCGTGGCTGGTTCCCTTCCTTAGAAAGTGCATTCATGAAGACCAGGACCACATCCCCTGCACCAGGCACATAGTAGGTGCTCAATAAATATTTCCAGATGAATACATAAATGAATGCAGCATAATTCTTTTTCCTTAAGAATATTCTCTAATTCAAACTTGGTCTCCTGTTTTTTCTCTAATTAATTCCAAGTAATTGAGTGTTTCCTGGAGCACCTTTATTCTAAAACCCTTTCACCTATGCTCTTATCCTATTTGCTCTCTCAAGTTCCTTGAGAGCTTGTTGGGGAGAGAGACACAATCACCTCCAACGGGGGATGGGCCAAAATAGGGCACGCAAGACTATGGGTGGGGTCTGCAATGCTCACTCAGATCCCCTCAAGGCTGAGGGGCTTCTTCCCCAACCCTTAGGGGTGCCCCGGACAGAGAGCGCTCCTCCTCCCCCATCTTGGTCCCCTTCCTAGGCACCTGCACCCAAGGCTGACTGACTAGAGGCTGGAGGCCTGCCCTTGCAACAGCGATTCGAGGCCACCCCAGCCTCAGAGTGACCTGGGCAGAGGCTGGCTGTACGGCAGCCCACCGCTCTTCTGACCACTCCTGCCTCCTCTCTTCTCCCACCGTGTGAATCCCAAGAGCACTCCCTAATTCTGGCTCTGCACACAATTCTCCTCCTCAGACTCCCTTCTGGAGACCTGAACCTCCACGGGAGGAATGACTTCCAGATCCTTCCGCAATTCCATGGCTGAGTTGGGACCAGAGCCCTGGACCCCTGAATCCCCGGCTCCTGTTAGAGGGTCCAGCTCCTGTGAGCCAGGTCCAGGTCAGAGTGCCAGGGACTCAGCCATGTGCTCAGCAGACACATCTGCACCCGCCTCCCCATGCGGGCAGCTCACACACATCAATAAAGAAAGCAGGTAAAGTGGGGACATGCTATGTGAGGAAAGGTTAGAAACAGGGAGTGATCAAGAGGGCCTTGCCATTTTGGGAGGCCGAGGCGGGCTGATCACCTGAGGTCAGGAGTTCAAGACAAGCCTGGCTAACATGGTGAAACCCTGTCTCTACTAAAAATACAAAAATTAGCTGGGCATGGTGGTGCGTGCCTGTAATCCCAGCTACTCAAGAGGCTGAGGCACGAGAATCGCTTGAACCTGGGAGGTGGAGGCTGCAGGGAGCCGAGATCGCGCCACTGCACTCCAGCCTGGGTGACAGAGTGAGACTCTGTCTCAAAAAAAAGAGGGTCTTGGGGTGGGAGAGGCAGGACAGAGAGGTAGTTCTAGGACCGCCTCTGAGGGAGCTGAAGAGCAGGATGAGTCGGCTGAGCCACAGCCACCTTCCACAGCTCCCAGGCTGCAGTTGACCTGGGTGAGGCTTGGGCTCTGTCACCCGAGAACCCACCAACAGCTCCCGCTCTGCTCCAGGGAGTTTTGTCACCAAAGTTTACCAAAGCTTTCTCAGCAAACGGACTCCAGCTACTCAACTCCTTCAAAGTCACAAACAGACCAAGACTCAAGATGAGACCCTCTGCGCTTTCAGCTCCTTTGTGGGAAGAATGTTTTGAAGGGAGGTGGAAAGAGAAAAGTCTGTGAAGTTGCCCTGGGTGGGGAGAGGGGAGCAGAGCACAGGAACACCAGCTTATCTCTCTGGAAACTGAAGCTGGCTTGGGATGCGGGCACCATGGTCACACCCTTTCTGGCTGGGTATTCCGCCAAGACAGCCCAGAGGAGGCTCCTGAGCAAAGGGTCCCCAGAGCTTCACTTCCCAGGTGGCCTCCTGGGCCTCCCAAGGCAAACTTCCCAGAGGAAGAGCAAAGGAAGACAAATTCCTTCCCATCCAACACCCATGGACTGCCAGCTGGGAGGAAGGAGGAGTGGCCATAATCAGGATGGACATATGTAGTGCTGCATTAGGAGAAAAGTGTTTTTCTTTAACATATTGACATTGATCAAAAATATCCCCCACCCTTTTTTTAAAGATAAACTTGACTGGGGGAGTAAATCCTGTCTGTATCCCTCCCATATCCATATATCCCGACTTAAGCCTCTTGTTGCAAGCATCGTGTCTCTCTGCCTGGGGCCTTCTCTGACTGCTAGGAAAGCCCCAGTGTCCGGGGAAGTCAGAAGTGCCAGGGAGTTGTGCCCTCTAGGAGCTGACCTCAACTGTGTTACCAGGACTTGCTGGAAGAATGCCCCTGTAGGCTGCCCCTCAGGTGGGCCACATGGAGGCATGAGCTACCCAAGCTCCCAGAGGTCCCCAGGCAGATCACATCCCAAATAAACTGCATCCAAATCCTTTCAGGTTTAGTACCTAAAACATCATCTATGATGTTCTTTGAGGGAGGCCCTGCAGTGATGCCTGTGCTCAAATCCTGGCTTCCCCCTCTGCTATCCAGGTGACTTATGCTTCTGAGCCTCATTTTCTTTGCCTGTTAAATGATGATGATAATAATAGCACTTACCTCACAGTTGGAGGTAAGGATTGAATGAGATAATTCATGTAAAGCAATTTTCACAGCACCTGGTACTTGGTACACACTGAAAAGCCATTAGCTATAACTAATAGATGGCCGTAAAACAGCCAGATGACAAACCACAAATCAGGGGACAATATTTAGAGCAAATGACACGCAAAGGATTATTATTCCTAAATACAGAGAACTCTTAGAAATTATTAAGAAAAAGACAAAACTACCTTGTAGTATAGCAGCAAAGAACATGAATGGTGAAAGCACCCAATAAACATATTAAAGGATGTTTAAGCCAACTTCACTAATGAAGAAATGCTTAGAAAACCACAATAATTTGATTATGTAAACATTGTTCAATTGGCCATGTTTTTTTTTTTTTTTTTTTTTTTTTTTTTTTTTT